>NC_043746.1:30847332-30954832 GCF_902148845.1 Salarias fasciatus | reverse complement strand
CTGATGATTTTCTTTATTTTTTTGGTCCCCAGACAATAAGCCCCCAAAAATCAAAATAAAATAAGTGGAGAGAAAGTGAAGCGTCGGTCTTATATAAGTCTGGGAGCTGTGATTATTCCAGCAGAGCTGGCAGGGACAAAGCTCCGGCGGCGGCTGACTGCTCCCACATGTGTGACAGGACGAAGCTGCAGCAACAGGCCGACGGCGAATGTGTCTGCTGGTTATTCAGGAGATGCTTATCGCAGGACAGGCTGCTGTAACGGCCTCGTGTTTGTGGAGCTGCTCTAACATGTCATCCTGTGGTCCAGAGTTTATGAGGACAAACAAAAGAAGCACCCACAGCTTCATCGGCCTGTGTGTGTGTGTGTGTGTGTGTGTGTGTGTGTGTGTGTGTGTGTGAAGCAGATATCAAGGTGTATCTCAGATGGATGCTGAGCTTCCTCAGTGCAGAGGAGTGCCAGACTTTTGATGTTTCAAGCGTATCCGTTTTCATGCTGCGTCTTTGAAGAGAGGAGACGGCGTGATAAAAACAGAAAACAAAAAAAGCCGCTGTTGTCGCTGGCTTCTGCCTCAGCCATGTGCTTAGGCTTGCCTCTCGCTTGCCATGAAATGCAACAGTCTCCCCAGCACACCTCCGTGTTTGTTTAGAGATGTGGAGATTTGGATAAATCCCTGGCTGAGGCTCTGAGCTGCTGCTGGCGAGGCGGAGGCTTCGGGCTTCAGGGTGAGCGCCGGACCTGCAGGAGTCTCTCATTATTCCCGATCCGGTCCATTTTTGTGAATTTGCGTTTTAATTTCTCGAGCCGTTGTGACTGGTGCTGCTCCTGTGCAGCCCGCTGGATTCAGTCAGAACAGAAGAATCAAACAGCTGATTTGCTTTTTGTTTTCCAGCCAGTCATGAAAACGAGTTTCTGAAGCAGCGGAACAACAGCACTGTTTTGTTGGTCGTTGTCTTTATTGTCAGCAGTTGTTGTCATTGAAGTTTTGTACTGTTGAGCTCTGGACCTGTTTGGAGCAAAGGAGTCACACCTTCAGAAAATGTTCATGAAATCGGCAGAAGAGTCTGTAGATCAGCAGCACTGGGGGTTCGTATCTGATCTCAGCCCCTGGGTTCTTGCCTGATGCCAGAGGGGATGTTGTGGTGTGTTTCCTCCGTGTCTCAGCGGCTGGATTCTCCAGGATCCACTTGCGATCCGGCGTGACGCCGCAGACAGGTTGGCCTCTCTCGTTTGAAGGGCCCGTCCCGCTCAGGCCCGGATTTCCCATCGTGTTGGCCGCATGTCGTTAATTTGCCGAAGTTTGGAATAACGAGGACTCGGGGTATGTAATGCGTGTATAATTAGCCACCTGAGAACAGCCACATAAAAAGACATTACCGTGCAATTACGGGAGCATCCAGCTGGAAGCGGGATGTTGGCGTGGAGAGAGATTCCACAGCTCCTGAAAGTATAGCTTTCCCTGGCGGCTGCACATGCTCGCACCTCCGAGATGCTGCTCGATTTCCTCTCTTCCCCTTAATGCCAGGTCTGCGGCGGCCCGGCGGTGGGGCTGAAAGCCTGTTTCCACTTTCAGGTGGCTCTTTCTACCTGCTCGCCTGCCGCCTCTCCTAATTTATGGAGCCTGTTCGGCCGCAGGCAGATATTTGTTTGATGATAGAGCAACAGGTCTGGAGGCTTCAGGTGTATAATTGCTGGTGGCTTGAGGAAACGCGGCGGCGGCTTCTCGGCGTTGCCCGGAGCATCTGGGTTCAGAAGCTTTCACTGCAGGCTCTGCACTTGTTCCCTGTGATTTCTTCTTGAACTGTGACTTCATTAACATGTCTTGTAACATAGTTAGCAGCTTGTAAATGCGCTCCTTATAAACGGTGCCAGTTGAAAGCAAAGAGAGAAAACACTAAAATACCACAGCTTCCAGAGCGTTCTCCCAGCTTTCAGACCCCGCAGCACTGTTCCGACGCCGGGCCCATAAAAGCAGCGGCGCACATTACTATCAACACCTGCGACCGTCTCTCCGTCTGTCTTCATCCCGTCTCTCCTCCTCCTCCTCCTCCTTCCTCCAGGAATGTCAGCAGAGCTCTGCTGATTTCAAGTTCTACATCGAGAACCACACGGGGAACCCGGACGACCTGAGCCGGAAGCAGGTCCGCATCTACCAGCTGTACAGCAGAACCACGGGCAAGCACGTCCAGATCCTGGGCAAGAAGATCAACGCCAACGGAGATGATGGGGGCAAGTATGGTATGGGAGAACGCCTGCGCACCTCACGCCACACCCTCAGCTAGCCCAGCCACGTCCTGGAGGGGAGGGGGAGACGTGTGACTGGTCAGCCACAACATTACGACCACTGACATGTGAAGCAACAGCTTGCTGGTGACACTCGTCATCGTGGCGTATTCAGCAGCGGCTGACGTCTCAGAAACAGGAATCACGTCCGTATCAGTCCACAGCGGTCCAGTTCATTGGTGCCGCCGAGCCCGGCGAGCGTTGGTGTTTGGCGAGCATTCCACTGAGCACCGTGTCCTGCTTCCTGCTGGTCCTCGGCTCTGAACAGCTGACTCACGGCTCTCGGACTGCCGGTCTGACTGACTGTGTTCGGTCGCAGATGCGCCGAGGCGAAGTTTCCTCACTGCCTGTTAGCGCTTGAGTGGAAGCAGAGCCAGTGTTTTCCCATGAGTCTTTGCCAATTCTCCCCCCGCCTCCCCCTCTCCATCCAGCTGGAGTACCTGGCACCTGTGAACTCCTGCTCGGCGAGATGCTCTTTAATTCACTGCTGCTTCTCCGCAGAAGGGCCACAAACTGCTCTCAGGAAACAAATGGCTCCAAAGCAGAGTCCATACCGGCCGAGGCGGAGCGGGCCGTCTGTCTTCTGAGGCTTAGTGCTACACACCCACTGGCAGCACGGTGTTCCGCGGTGTTCCGCGGTGTTCCGGGGTGTCTGACGCTGGTGTCCACTGAGGTCACCTCCAAGGCTTTTAAACTGATAAAAGATGCAATCTGGAGCTGAAGCTGGATTTCCCAGTTTTCTGACAGACGGCCTCCCGCTGAGGTCAGCGAATGGCTGCGACCCACATTACTCCCGGAGCGGAGGAACTAGAGCTGCTCTATGAACCCACATTAATCACAGACTAAAAGTCTTGGTTCAGCTCCGGCTGGAGTCGTAGAGATTACTGAAGCGCTACTTTATTTTTAATGTGGGTTCTGTGAACGATGGTTCTGACACCAGAGCAGGACTCAGAATCGCATAGATGGCACTGGGGGAGGGGCTGAGGAGGGGGGTCTTCCAGTGAGAGGGGCCCCATGCTGTGATCTGATGTTCATACCTGTCAGAGGGCAGATACCTTCCCAAACATCTTTCAGTTCATGTGTAAACCAATCCGGCTCCTCCTCCAAGACCCCCGAGAAGTGTCCAGACCAATCCATCCCCTGATGAAGCCCCGCAGGCCGGGAGCGGGGGGGCAGGGGGGGTCGGGCTTTCAGACACTAACAGAAACATCTCAGAACAAGACGGGGGACATTTTTCTCCTTCACCTGTAAAACAGGTTAGCCGCCGCGCTCCGCTGTGCTGTGCTCTGCCCCCCCGGCCGGAGGGGGAAGTGGGGGGGCTCCTCTGCCCCCGAGCCCATCCCGTCCCCTCACGCCATTCTTCCCCTGCTCCCTTGAGTGCCGCTGAATGGGCCTGTGTGTTAAACAAATGGATCATCTTAACTTCTAGATTGAGTGAGCACAGACTAAAGGGAAGCTGAAACCTAACCCCGAGGGCCGCGGGACGGCTCCACTAATGTTTGGCGGATGTGTTCGGCTGGTGAAAGGGCGAGCGGAGACAAAGCTGACCCCACGGGGTGAACATTCAGGAGGAGAGGAGCGCTCTCATCTCCGAGCAGTGCAGAGAAGAACTTCTCACATTAGAGCGCGTTGATAACTTTAATAATGATTCTGGTGAACACGCTGGTTTGTTTTGCAGAATTGAGTGGAGTAATTAACGTCTTCGGCCTGTAATCAGTTTTATTGGCTCTGGGTCTGAGGGGATTTTCTTGCTTTGTCATTTGAAGTCGCTCTGATTCATTTCCTTTAATCTCCGCTGAGGTACATTTCTGCTACGACTAATAATACAAGCTGCTTCCTTTGTTGTGGTGTGTGAGTTAAAAAAACACAAAGTGCTGAAGAACCAGTCCGACAGAGACAGTTTCACCAAGACAGAGCCAAACCAAGCTTTCATGGTGGAGGTGGAGCGTAGAGAGGGGCATGGGATTGAACATGGGATCATTCTGAACGTGAGGCAACGCTGCAGCACATACTCATGACTTTCTTTTCTTTTCTTTTCAGCTCTCCTTGTCGTCGAGACAGAAACCTTCGGGAGTCACATTCGAATAAAAGGGAAAGAGAGCGAATACTACATCTGTATGAACGACAAGGGCAAAATAGTTGGAAGGGTGAGTATGTTTTGGTTTTCATTTGGGGGATATTATTAAAAAACGGGCTGTAAAAGATTTAACAGCCACGTTCTAATATCGATCTAAATGAATATTTTGCATTTAAGCTCTTAATCCTGGCTGGATTGAAGGCAGAGCAGATCTGCTTTCTGCTGGTGTTTTTCTGCAGCCTAACAAAACCCCTTTGATAACTCACAGTCTTTCTTCCATTACGTAACCGGCCTGCTCCTTTGACACTCGATCAGTCAATTACAGACTGCAATCACCACAATGCATTGAGAGACTAATGGTCACTTAGGAGGAATGCCATTGCAATTATATCATTTAGTCACACCAGGTGGCCACAAGCGGCCGCATGTGACCGTGCAGCCCGCCGATATGGAACAGCAGCGAGACGCACGGTGTGATTGTGTTGCATCAATAAGTCATGCTGTCGGCATGGCGGGGCTGCACTCAGTCACACACGTCTTCACCCCCTCATTAGGCTCATTGGGAGCTTTAGTTTCAGGGGCCTCATTTGTTTGAAATGGTGTCCTGACACCTTCCCCCTTATGGATTGTCATCTAAAAAGTAAATACTGTTAGATATGAAATTTTCAACTTGAATTAATTACAGAAAATACTTTTGGCAGTAACTCATAAACAGTTGGACGTGATCCACAGATCAATTCATTGTGTGTGTCACACACAAGCATTAATCTGTAAAACTAGAATGGTTCAGATGAAATTTTGAGTGCGGCTGCCACCCAACTCCTCTGTACTGCCACCAAGTCTGAAGAGCAACATCTGTTTCTGTGTCAAAGAGAGAGAGAGAAAGAGAGAGAGAAATATTAACAGAAATGTTTAAAAGTGTCAATAAAATAGAAGAAATGGTTAGAAGGTATCACGAAAGTAGCAGAAATGGTTGAAAAGTGTCAATAAAGTAGCAGTAATGATTGAAAAAGTATCAAAAAGTTGCAGTGAAGAATAAAAAAATATCAATAAAGTAACAGCAAAGGTTAAAAAGTATCAAGAAAGTAGCAGTTAAGGACAAAAATTGTCTGTAAAATTGCAGCAAAGGTTTAAAAGTGTCAATAAAATAGCAACAATGGTTAAAAAGTGTCAGTAAAGTAGTAATAAAGGTTAATAAGTATCACTAAAGCAGCAGAAATGATTAAAGAGAAGCAATAAAGTAGCAACATTTTTTAAAACGTGTGAATAAAAAAGCAGATATGGTTAAAAAGTATCAAAGTAGCAATGAAGGTTAAAAGTCAGTATAAAGTAGCAATGAAAGTATAAAAGTATCGATAAAGTAGCAGGAAATGTTAAAAAGTGTCAAAAAAGTAGCAGAAAATTTTAAAAAGCTTTATGAAATCTTAAAAATGATCAGTAAAGTAGCAGAAACGGTTAAAACTATCAAAGAAGTGGCAGTAAATGTTAAAAATCATCAATGAAATTGTTACAGTAGCAAAAAAGTAACAATAAAGGTTAAAAAGCATCAATAAAATAGTTGTAAAGGCTTAAAAGTATCACTAAAGCAGCATAAATAGTTAAAAGTATTAGAAAAGTTGCATTATTTAAAAAATATCAATAAAGTAGCAATAATGGTTACAAAGTATCAATAAAGTAGAATTTAAGGTTGAAAATTGTCAATGAAGTAGTAGTAATGTTTAAAAAATATCAACAAAGTAGCAGTAAAAAGTAAGAACAATCAATAAAGTAACAATAAAGGTTAAAAGGTGTCAATAAAATAGCTGTCATGTGTAAAACAGAAGGACAGTCCCAGGAACAGTCCAGGTGTGTGTGTTGTCATGGAGACAACCTGACACAGTCCTGTCAGAAATCTTTTGGAAGCGATCACTTTATTCCTGTCTGAAGGATTCTGTCTTTTCCCATCATTCCTCCTCTGCTTGAATCTAATGTGGAAACAGAAAAGCATCCCGATGAGAGCGTGTCATTATTACAGAGCGGCAGATCAGGTTTTCCACTGCGTAACATTGACTGCATGTTCTCCGTCACCATCAACCTTTAATTCTCTCCAAAGAAAGTGCTGAAAACACATGAAGCGTTTTAATCACACATCCAGTCATAAATATCCAACTGCTGTTATTTGACTGATAAAGTAGTTTCCTCTGTCGCCCCAGCACTGTTCTCCAACTTCTCCAACATTTCACACACAGTCTGTTATGCAGCAGCTCAGTGTGACGGGTGGGAATCTGAGTTCAGGGGTTCATGACCCCGTTCAGGGTCTGTGACCCTGTGTGACCCCCAGCTGCAGGTTTGTCCTGAAGCGGTCCTGACAGGTGAAATACCTGCTGAAGGCTCCTTTGGGTGACAGACTGAGATACAGAATGGAGCCTCAGGTGTCTGGTCTGGAAATGGGGCCTCGTGTGACACAGTCAAGGAATAATCTATAACCAATAATCGCTCTTCGTCAGTTCTTCTCAGAACTTATTGTTTTTTTCTCATAATGAGGGAATGAGGAGCTGATTGATAAGGCCCAGTTGAGGACGGGTCCAGGACGGTGTGTTCATGACCCGTGTCTCTGTTTCCCGGCAGACCGACGGGAAGAAGCAGGAGTGCGTCTTCGTGGAGGAATTCCTGGAGAACAACTACACGGCGCTGGTGTCGGCCAAGTACAAAGGGTGGTACCTGGGCTTCAACCGGAAGGGCCGGCCCAAGAAAGGGTCCCGGACCAGCCAGAAGCAGCAGGAGGTCCACTTCATGAAGCGGCAGCCGCAGGGCCGGGTCAACCCGCTGGAGGAGTTCCGGTACACCACCGTGACTAAGAGGACACGAAGGGCCCGGCGGTTAAAAGCCAGCTCCAGGAGGAACTGATGGGACGGGACCGCCGGGCCGGGCTGGGGACCTGACATCGGGACTACTGGTCCGGAGACCCGGACAGCCTGGCTGGGACCGCACCGGGCAGGGGAACGGGACCACCGGGCCGGGACACCACCGGACCAGGGTCTGCATCGGGCCGGGACCACCGCTGGGTTGGGACTGTACTGGACCGGGAACAGAACCACATGGACTGGGCCAGAACCAGAAAGAAGCAGAAAGAATGTGGTCCAAGACTCATAGAAAGGAAGACTGACAGAACATGAACAGAGTTTTATTTTTGTACGTGGACGAGCCGGCGCCTCCTGCCCGGATGGTTCCGGGTCGGCGTGGTTCCGCCGGGCCCGTGCTGTTATTTATACTGGATGGAGGGACGCCGCTCTCCTCTCTGACGGAGGGGGCTGCAGCAGGAGCTGACGCAATGTTATAAAAATCAGCCAACTAGAGATTTATTGGAATACCTGTGGGTTTGTGTTTGTGTTGCCCCTGACGATGCGGATCCCATACTTTCCACTGGAATTAGACGCCATGGAGATGAACCGGAGAGGTGGCGGTCGCAGGTGACGCTCCGGCCGCCGCCGCCGCCGCTCGGATAGCTGCGTAGCTCTGAGTGCAATACTGAACAGGTCTTCCTCTTTCCTGCCGCTGTTTCCACACGTCTCCCCGCCTCGGCCTCTCCTGGCTGCAGGAATGTGCTGAACCCTCCGAGGACTGTGGGATTTCCATCAAGCCTGTGATTCAGCTCCGATACGACAAGCTTTGACTAGTCGGGCGCTCGCCGCGGCTTAATGGCTAAAATAAACAATGCACACACACATCCAGCAGCTGATGGGATTCTTAATCCCGGTCGTCTTCCAGCTTCGTCTGAATCCCCGCTCCTGGCCTCGGACTCTCGCGGTTCAGGTCCGGTCCACCGCCGGACGCCTTGATTGCCGCTCGTGTTGAGAGCTGATGCCTGTTCTTCTACCTCCTGCTTCGGTTTCCTCCTCCTCCTCCTCCTCCTGCAGCCGCCTTCGGGCCGTCCGAGCTCTGAAAGCAGCTCTCCGGACTGTCAAGGCTCCGGCTCTCGCTCTGGACTCCACACGAACCACGACAGCTGAGCGACTCGTCCGGGATTCAGGGATCATTTTCCGCCCGTTTCTGTCTGAATCCGAGAAGGAAAAAGCTGTTTCTTCCCTCTCCTGCCTTCAGCAGTCTGCCGGCAGGTTTTTGTACCAGTTGCTACTAACAACATGACACATTTATGACTTCTTTTTTTTTTTTTAAACAAATGTAAGCAAAAAATAATTTTATGACTATTATTAAGATATTTATTGCCTCTCGTTGTAAATAAAATGTGATGAGTTTTATTTGGCCTCTGTTAATAAAATGAGGACTATATTTTAAAGAAAATGACTAATTCCATGTCTTTATTGGCTGCGGACGGAGGAGCTGCTGGGTTTACGAGCGCAGTGGAAATCAAAGGGCTGCAGGTAGCATCGGGTGGACACAGTACATTCCCTTCCCTTGCATACTGCCAAAGTATGCATTTTTATATACAAACCCGAAGTGTGAGCGCTGTTTTGAGGTTGCAACACATCTGAAGACTTTTTATTTGCTGCGAAGGGCAACCAGAGTTCACCGAGGTGCTGCTTCTTCACGGCTTTGATAGAATTACGTCATGATGGAGTCTTTCTGTCAGAATAAAACATCTGTTCGCTCTGGTCCATGCCATTGGTGGATTTTATTTGTTCAATCATCGCGGCAGTAAATCAAACACACGAAAATAATCTATTATTAGACTGAGCCATTAAAATACCGTTGACTTCATTTTGAAAGCCTTCGCTCTGATATTTTTCGTGCGGCCTTTAAAGAGCCGACAGGAATGTGGAGTAGCATGTCTTATAATGCTGTGTTCAGGAATGGTGTTTACAGTAACCGTCAGGCTGAAAGATGGCGGCTTTGGGGGAGAAAAAATACTTTTGTTTAAATTCCTGGCAGGGCTATCACCTCCCTCCGTCCCTCCCTCCCTCCCGGCAGCCCCATTCACCCCCGCCGGGTCGCTCCCGGCCCGGCGGGGGGATTGCGAACGTCTGGCCGAGCTTTTAAAGGTGGAAGCGCGGCGCTTGATGTGTGACCCTGCGCTTCGCCATTAGCATAATGGATCTTCAGCGAGCGCGCTGAGAGATATCTGAAGGGATGTTTCATGTCTCTTTGTCACGGCGACTTGCGTTAAAGGACGTCTCCAGCACGAGCGGCAGAGTTTTAAATAAAAGCTGTGCAGAAGACTCGGTGATGGACGGGAGCGAAAAGCAGCCTCGATAAGGAATTTAATCAATGCAGCTTTCTAAACCCTCCAGATTCTACTCATGTGAGCGAGAAGCTTCTCTTTCTTCCTTCTTCTTTTTTTTTTTTTTTCATCCACATACTTCAAACTTAGCCAAGCACAGCCAAACTGCATCTGGGTATATTGACATTTAAACGAGCGCCGATGGTTTCCAACATGTCGGCCGGGTCGCAATAAGGGGACGGCATTTTTGCATAAGCCTCCCGCCAGGCTTTTCTCTGACTCAACCTTTGATCATTGGAGGCGAGATGGTCTTGGAACTGGACCAATAACTTCAAAATGAAACATAGAAGTCCTGTTGCAAAGACCAGCCTCCGTTTCAAAAGAGGTGGAATCTTTAAATGCCGTCCTGCTTGCCAAGTAGTTTATATTCTATTATTAGAAAATCTCAGCACAATGGGGTACAGTATGACCAGAACGCAGCGTCAAAGCAGACTGAAACTTTGTGGTTCTGAATAAATTATACAGATTTTAGTGGAACCAAAAGTGGTCGAGTCGCCTTGAGATCAGCAACCACACACTTAACAATCAGCCCTGTCAACAGAAAGTTGTTGTGTTTCTGACATGAAAGGAGGCGTGTTTCTCTGAATATCACCCAAACTGTCTCTCAAGGTCAGTGAAAAACACAAAGACCAAAGCCAAACCAAACAGGGCTGAAGTCAGAATATAGGGAGAAGCCATTAGACGCATTTTCGTGTCATTTACCGTCAAAACAGAGACTGGCCCCGAACGCCAACCACAGCCGACCGGCCGCCGTCTGCGACCGTCAGGCCAGACGCAGCCAGAGGATTCCATCTAGACATGGCTCAGCCGTGTTTTCACAGGATTACAGACTACTGACTGCAGACGACGTCTGTGTTCAGCTCGAAACGACACCACACACACACACACACACACACACACACACACACACACACACACACACACACACACACACACACACACACACACACACGGAGAATCTCTTCAGACAGAGGAACCAGAGACGTCTGATGAAGGATGAGCAAATGCAGAGCTTCTGCCTGCAAATTGAAGGTAATAATCACCAAGGACAGATTTACTGATCCTCCCAGAGTTCCACAAAAACACCTTTTAAACCATATTCTTAAAAAAATATTTTCAATAAATAAATTTTAAAAAAATGCACAGTAGCCTGTGATGCAGTTTATATGAGACCAAAAGACTGTGGACCTCCTTGGGAGGTTTTTCCTTTTTCATTTTTCACACATTCCTTTTGAAAACATCAGAGCAGACGAAGCTTCTGAACCACTGGATTACTTCTTTTACGTCACTTCAGCTAAAACGGAACCATCCAGTCTGGGTCTGTCAGTCTGCTCTACCCAGAAGACTATCAGACCCTGAGTCTCTGTAGACCTCCAGACCGCTATAAGACCCCGGTTCTCTTCAGACCTCCAGACTCAGACCTCCATATTGTTTTCCTCAGCAGGGGGTGGAGCTGCAGAGCGTCCGGATGAAGAGCTCTGTTGGGATTCTGCTCCCTGTGTTTTCACCTCTGGTTACCTACCAGCTCTCAGCTGAACGAGCAGCCGTGCAGGTGAAGCTCAGGACTTGTTGGACAGCCAGTGTTCAGTCCGTCTCTCCCTCACTGCATTCTGTCGCCTCAAGTTCACAAGTTCTGTTACAGACCTCTTGTTGTAACTTCATACCCCTCCTGCCCCTCCTGCCCCTCCCACCCTCCTCCTGCCCCTCCTGGTCCCCTCTGGGCCTCCTCCTGCCCTTCTCTTGCCCCTTCTGCCCCTCCTGCCCTCCTCCTGCCCTCCTCCTGCCCCTCCAGGCACCCCAGGGCAGTGAGTGAGGGACAGCTCCACGGATCATGTGAGCAACTGAGAGCAGATCTGAATTATTATTTTACTTGTATTATTTTAGGGCACACACACTTTCATGTACACAATAAATTAAAATTAAAAAAACAAAAAAACTTTGACGAAAGGCCCCTGGTGGCATCGAGGGCTAAAGGGGCAGGTGCTCCACCCCCGCCGCCCCCTCCCTCTGCACCGGCATGATACTTAAAAAGAGACAGAAACTGAGAAAAAGCTTGTGAAGAGAAGACAGGAGGGAGTGACGGAGGCGGTTCAGAGGGCTGATGGGTAAACAAAGACTCGGACTTTAACCCTTCAGCTCTCAGAGCCCAGTCACACGTCTGCTGCTGCCACTTCCTGTCACACCGTTTATCGATCAGTATCATGAAGAAGAGCAGCAGTCATTCCTAGAAGCTGTTTTCAAACCATCGTCTCGTCTCTGTGGTCCAGTGGAATCGCCGTGCTGAGACTTTCACACCTGGTTTTTCCCAGATCAAATGAAGCAATCTGTTCGTACTCATGTAGAATCACACACTGGATGAAACCGCAGCATTAAAGTGAGGGTTTGGTGTGTGAACTGAGTTGCAGATTCATGGAGAACACAGAACATCACAGCAGAACAGCAACACAGGGGGCTGCGTCTGTTGGAGACTGATGTCTCCACACTTCAGCCCAGAGCTCCGAGACCACGCCGCCTCTTCTCCCCAGGTGGAAATCACTCCACCCTGATCACATGAAGCTCCATGAGCTCCTGGAACACTCTGACATGAACCACTTCACACAGTGGGACTGATAGTATTGACTCATCTGAGGGGACAAATCTGTGGGATGCAACCAGTCAGATTATAATCCTCCGATCTATTTATATAAAAAGCAACAACAACAACAACAACAACAACAACAACAGCTTGTGGGGTCCTGATATTTGATTGCTGTGAAAAGGCGTCATAACTTAAAAATTTGGCCTTGATAGAATCAAGCAGCTTGTGCCCATTGGTGGGAAAGTGCTGATTAATTGTGTCGTAGCCCTGTGAGAAAGTACGCCCAGCTCAAAGCACTAATTATGGGCCCTGCCTGGCCGAGAGAAAAGGGGGCAAAACTCTCAACAAAGGCTCATCTCATATCTCAAGACAATGAGGAGCCCAAAGAATAGGCCAAAGGAGAAGTTAATGAGCTGTGTCACCTGGCATCTGTTAGTGCAGGACGGGGACGGACTGCTGTGTGTCTCTGAGTCTGTGGACATGTGAAACAGAGACATGTCTACATGGGGCTGTCTTCATCTCTCTGGCTTCCTTTTGTTCCTCTAACATTATCTAATAGATCGGAAAATACAGCGTTTAGGAGACACAACTCCAACGTGTCAGAGGACACAACAACTTGTTTTCATGGCCGCTCACGGCAACCCTAACCCTCTCACCCTAAGTGGGGGTTAGGGTTAGGGTTGACCAGGACTCAGGATAGCTGGCTTCATACTGAAACGACATGTGGAGTCAAAGTGGGGATTTCCTTCTTCCTCTGTTTTGTTGTTACTGGTCAGTCGAGTCTTGAATCAAAGCCAGTCGAGTGTTTTTTACGTGCATCAGTAAATATGTCTGCCTGTTTAAAATACATATAAAAAAGTGACAGAAGCTGGTGGGTTACAGCTGTAAACTGTAATAACTAAGAATAGAGTTCATCGACTGAAACGCTACAGGAATGGATGAACCTGAAATATGAGTTCAGTTTAGGCTTGAAGGCTGAATAAAATGTGTGATCAGCATGTCTTTTGAACTTTTTCTGAGAAACATTTATCTATAAATGGTAGAAATGGTAAATGGTAAAGAGCCACAAACACACACGACAAGTTCATCAGGTATCCACGTTAAAAAATCATTAAATTCTTCATTTACATCAATAAAAATAGAAAATACACCTACTTATATATGAAAAAAGGTATCTACTAAAGCTAAACAACAGAGGGCGAGCAAAGGACAAAGATTAAATATTTCAAATTGTTTTATTAATTTAAAAAATCAAACAATACTCAGCATGAAAAAAATAATAAAATTTGAAGATGGAAGGAGAAAAAATAAATCCACCATTGAAATACAGCTCACAGATATTTAGGGAATAGCTGACATCTATTTAAGTGATTCTGAATCAGGTTTGATTCATTGATGAGAGAACAGCTCGGCAGGTGATTGGTGAAGACATCAGGAGAAAAACCGAAATGAATCCTGATATTTTGCTTCAGTCTTCAGCTCTTTTCTTCATAAACATGAAGGAATGTGTGGTGGGAGTGTGTTGTGTGAGTTAAGATGCTTCTGTTTTAAAGAGTGAACCCGTCCAGGAAGCTAAACGTTGCTGTTGGGAGTGTCTCCTGTCTGCTGTTATATGAAATGATGGTGATAGAATTCACTGTGTGAAGGTCGTCTCATTTCGTAGAATCAATCAAAACGAGTTGAGAACAAGGTGAGAGAATCCAGGAGGAGACAGGAGGAACCGGACGTTTCACCTGAGGCCGACTCGCAGCTCCTCTACTGCCGATCGGACATGATGCTGTCTGAGCCTCGCCACGGCGGCCGCTCTCCTCAGCTAATGATGTCAAGTGATTCGCTCCAACAACATCCCCTTGAAAACAGAATGAAAGAGGAGGGGGAGGAGGGGTGGGGGCTCCGGGGGTCCAGGACGGGGACAGACTTTACACCTTGAACAGGTGAAGAAGAAGAAGACGGTGAGGATGAAACCCAACGCGATGAAGCTGAGGAACCCCAGCGGCTGCTTCCTGTGCCAGATCTTACCCCTCGCCACTATCATATCACTGTACACAGAGAAAAGGGCTCACTTTTTATTTACGCCGTCTTTATTGCCAGAATATTGCTTTTAATTGCTGTCCTGGATTTCCCGCTGTGGTATAGGACGAGTCTGAGACGATTACTCAAAGTAATGGAGCATAATGATGTCTCGGAGCGGCCCCTGAAGCTCAGGTCAGGGGTTGGACAATGTGAACATTCAGCTACTTAGCTTCCTTTGCAACTTTGTGACAAAATCTGTTTGCCCAACACCAATTAAGATGCCTCTCCGTGCGCTCTGGTCAATGGGTTTGACGGAGGGGGTCGTCCAACGAGTTGACATGTCCCTGAGCACGAACAAGCTGGCCTGTGTCCTCGCTTCAATAATTGGTGTCCCTTGCAACGTGCCGCTTCCCAGGGCTGTCCTTTGTGTCCCCATGGCAGTCCTAAATGAGGGGAGTCAGGGCTTTAATGGGACTCCTGTTAGTTTTAAACAAACACAGGGCGACCCCCTACTGTTCAGCATGTTGCATAGAACAGCTGGGAGTCCACGGGGCTCTCACTCGGCAGTCTGCAACCCCCACGGGGGCCCGAGGGCCCGCTGCCCGCTCACCATTGTGCATCCGATGACGTCCTCTCAGGAGCTTGACAGTGATTCTGTGTTCACACTGCGAGCAGCCTCGTTGCTGTTCTACTTTTCAGTGGCCTGATTGCAAGGTGTGGTGCCAGCGGAGTCACACGGAGAGGCGGGACGTCCCGCAGGTCTGGTCTCTGATTGGCAACGGTCACAAAATGTTCGCCGTCGGGGAAGGATGAGGGACCGCTGTGCTCTTCATCTGCAACGATGGAGTGAATTCTGACAACACGTCCATCCATTTGTCTTCTCCGGCAGCGGTAACTGAGTTATGGTCCCAAGAAGCTTCAGCCAATCCCAACTGACTATGGAAAATGTAGAGTAGATAGTTTAAGTAGGTTAGGGAAGGATAGGTTAGGTTAGGTTAGATTAGTTAAGGTAGGTCAGGTTAGATTAAGTTAGGTTAGGCTAGGGAAGAGTAGGTTATGTTAGGTTATGTTCAGTTAGATTAGGTAGATTAGGTTAGGCAAGGCTAATTAGATTAGTGTAAATAAAGTTTAGTTAGATTAAGTTAGGATAAATTATTTTATGTGGGTTATGTAGGTTATTTTATGTAGATTCAGTTAGATCAGGTAGATTGTTAGGTTAGATTTGGTTAGGTCAGATTAGGTCAGGTTAGTTTAGGTTAGGTTAGATTACAATATCTGAGCTAGGTTAGGTTGGATTAGATTAGGGTAGGATAGGTTAAGTTCGGTTAAGTTTGGTTAGAATAGTTTATATAGGTCAGGTTAGGTCAGATTAAATTAGGTTATGTAGGTTAGGTTAGGTTTGGTAGGTTAGGTCAGATTAGGGTACAGTAGGTTATGTTAGATTTGGTTAAGTTAGATTAGGTAGATTGGTTTAGGCAGGGTTAGATTGGTTTTAGAAAGTTAGGTTAGGTTAGGCTAGGTTAGGCTAGGTTGGGCTGGAGCAATTTAAGTTGGATTAGATTAGTTACGTTACGTTACGTTTTGGTAGGTTAGGTTAGGGTTGTGGAGAGTACAGTATTGTCAGGCAGTTAGGGGAAGGTCAGAAAGATTTCCAGCCCATCACAGAACACATAATCCTGCATAAAGTCATGAGAATCAACATTTGAGGTTCACCAGGCTGTTTGTCCTGTGGATCTCTTAGTTGTCGACGGAACTTGTATCTGAAGAAAAACACACACAGGCTTCGTTTTCTCCTGGCATTACTGTTTCCACCTGTCTCTACTGCGTACTGGGCTAGCCAATCCAGACTGGGATCCAGTAATACCTTGATGTGACTTTGCTCACCACACCGGCCCACAGTGGAGCGGCTCTGCCCCATATTGGCATCTGGGGCCCGGTCGGGGTCGACGCCCGCTGGTGTTTGTCCTCTGGGTCCTGGGCTCTGTGGCTGCCGGGGGTCAGGGCTGGAGCCTTCCTCTGGCCCCTTCCGGACCGGTGCTTTTACGTCTGCCTCGGGGGTGGGGGTGGCTGGGATCTGGGTCCTGGGATTGCCGCCAGTTGTCTGAGCCCTGAGGGCCTTTCTGGCCTGCTTCTGATCATTGCAGAGGTCAGAGATCATATTTTCATGAACACTGTCACATTTGCGGGGTCACGCTGTTCTTTAATCACTCTTCATATTCAGCATGTGGACTCGGTCACCTTGTTGTCTTGTGGTGGGTTAGACCAATGGATGTCTGGATTAGGTCTCTCCTGATGCCCTGGTTTGCAGTTTGATATGTGGATTCTAGGTTTGCACGTCCCAGATAACTTTCAGCTATGTTCTCTAACCAAAGTCCGTAGGATGTTCTCTGTTCTCTCTCTGTTCAGGTGTAGTAGCCGCTCGTCTGGACTGTTGATACCAACTGAAGGATCGTTGTATCTTTGCCCTCTCTTCCTTTCCTTCACTCTTGCTTGTTTCTTTCACTCACTGTCTCTCTTCCGAGACGGACCCTGACAGGTCTCTGGTCCAGTGCAGGCACATCAACCCACAGATTCTCACCGACAGTCAGTTCAAACCAACAGACCCAAAGATTCTGCATATTTTTTTCACTGTGGGAGGAGACCAGAGTATGCACAGGGAGAACATGTAAACTCAACACAGAAAGGCCCTGAAGCAACAGTGTTGAAGCAGTGGTGGAGTAACGTGAGTCAGGGTGTTAATGGTTAACTTCACCTTGGTCAAGTTCATGCTCCAGCAGTCCACCTGTCTGCTTTGAAATTCCACCAAGCCTGAGGGACCGGTACCGGTTGGTACCGGCACCGGCAACAGAACCGGCACTGGCACTGGCAAAAGCACCGGCAACGACACCAACACCAACACCTGCATTGGTATCGGCAACAGCTACAAAAAAACAGCAACGACACCGGCAACGACACCGACACCGGCAACAGCACGAGCAACTGAACTGGCAACAGCAATGGCAACGGCAAGATCACTGGCAATGGCACTGGCAACTGAACTGGCAACAGCAACTGTATTGGCAATGGCACCGGCTACCATCCACTGTGAAACAGCCCAGAGCAGACGGATTTCAAATGCAGCCGATTACTAAGAAAAGCAAAGAGCAGGCTTCCTTGTTCCCGTCAGTGCATTGGTGCTGCTGTCTGTGGCTGTGGTGGATTGATAATGTACTGCATGTCATTATGGGTTTTTTCAGTCTTTTTTATTGACAAAGGTTTAAGAAAAAGTCCCTCATGGAGCAGGTGAGGTTCATTCGAAGGTGACGTGCACGGCGCTAATTAATGATTCTTCTCAGCTTCTCAGATTTCAACATTCGAGCTGCTTGTTTGCTGGGAAAGGAACATCGTGGCTCTCCGTCTGAATCTCATTGAGGAAGCGGGGAGGATTTGTCAATGGGCCTCTTGAGTGCTCTGTTGATGTTGTGTGGCTAATGTGTTTGCGCTGGCTGTGATCGAGGGGATTAGCTCCTTTGTGGTGGTCTGCTGGGACCAAAGACTACTGGACTTTGAAAGCAGACTGACTCACTGGATAACCAAAGCCTGTGAAAAACCTGTTCTCTGAGCAGCTAGTTGACTGGATGACCCCTGTCAGAGCACACACACACACACACACACACACACACACACACACACACAGGAGGTGGAGGTGGTCCTCAGAGAGGCGATTCATTCCCTCCTTTGAGTCACGGCTCTGACACCGTCTCTTAAAAATATAACAGTGAATGAATGAATAAATTAAAAAATACATCCATAAACAGAGAAACTCTTTCAACTGAACTGTAACTATTTTATTCATGGATCAGTTATCTTGAAGAACTGAATTCATAAAAATTGTTTTAAGCTTTGCAGATTAAATTACAGACAAAAGCAAACAAAGAAACATGATTTCACAGAATTTCACCTCTTCTTTACAACCGCGGCATAATAATGATGTTAAATTCTGGAAAGTACAGCTAACTAAATGAGGTCACATAAAATTAAGATAAATACTAATCTTCAGTTGGAGTAAAAGCGACGATGATATATCACAGCTGCATGAAGGAATCTGAGGATCTAAATACATTAGAATAATGCGTCACACACGATGGGGTATTGGTTAGCACAGCAAGGGGAGCAGAAGCCGAACCAAAACACCTCCTCATTCACCACCATGACTCCATCACACGGCGCTGCTGTGGCTCGCACTGCAGCCTCACAGCAGGGAGTCTGCATGTTCTTCACGTGCGTCAGACAGCTGGATATTTATAGCAGCAGCTCCTTGAATCCCACCAGCGGCGATACGTAACGATTCGCTCACTCTACAGAATTCAGAGCGAGGGCGAAGGCCGCGATGTCCTGACAGGCTGCGCCGTAAATACTCCAGTGTGTAATCACATCTATCACACACGAGGAAGAGAAACACACCTTGCTCGCCTTGGCAGCGTGTGTGTAACTCCAGATAGCGAGATAAAATAAGGAATGTCAATGTTTATTATTGTAGCAGCTAAATCATCTGAAAGATTGTCTCCTGCTCCTCCGGAGTCTTTGTGCCGTCTTTCTAGCGCTATCGGGGAAATTCCCACACGGCGCTGAAATCATGCAGTGTGTTGTAACGCGACAGGAGCTATTACAGCCATATTTCAGCTGTGAGGCAAAACCACCTGGAAAAGAATGAGAGGAATGTCTGAATCTGAATCCTCATCCAGCAGGACTGGAGCAGCGTCAGCAGGTTTTTCAGCTCAGAAGATCAAAAATATCCACCGTGCATGCTCAATGAAAAATGCAGAGGAAGCAGAGGAAGCAGTGCGCTCCGAGTCAGGATGAGATTCTGCCTTTTCATAAGTTTAAAACGTGGCTGCAGGCTCATAAAACACACAACATTCACCATGTTGATCCCACATATTGATGAGAATCAAACAAGTTTTCTCTTTATTTAGGCCGCAGGAATCCTTTAGGTGTTTATAAGACTCAGTCTTCATTTTAAAGCTAATTATTCACATCTGTTTGAGCTGCAGATGTGGTCTTTATTGTACAGGCTTTAATTATCATCATTTTAATTTACTTATTGCACTGAAACCACACCAGGATGGAGATAAAAAATCTATTTTACGAGAGATCAAACTGAGGAATAAAAGAACAAAAACATTCAGTTCAGTTACCGCTGATTCATCAACAAGCCGTCAGCTGCTAAATGAAGAATTAACACTCTGACACAGGAAAGAGGAAATATCTCTGTTGTTCAGCTTTTAGTATTTTCAGTTGTGTATATAGTTCAGATTTACTTGGTATTTAAGATCCATTCTCATTAGCTTTACTTGAGTTTTTTCAATTTTATTAAACTAATAAAGATAAATGTAAAGATGTTCATTTCTAACATCCAGTTTTTATTATTGGATCGGCGCTCTGAGAAAAAGCTAAAATCGAATTCCGGTGAAAACTTTCACAGCGTTTTGAGTCCATTGACACGACGACATTCAGAGTCACGACAACCCAACTTCTTTGAAAACAGCAACAACTGAAAAAAAAGCACTGCTCCTGGTCCTGGTCTTAGTCCCGGTCCCAGAGTTCACCGTGACCACAGCCAGAGTTCAGCGTCTGCCTAACGTTCCCCGTGTTTCCAGAATCGTTGTGTTCAGCGATGGAGGACTTCAGCCAGAGCCAGAACATGTCCCGGCTTCAGTCCCTGCGCCAGGCGCTCTTTCACTACAGAGACTTCAGCCAGCAGCAAACTGCTGAGATCTCTGGGTTGATGAGACGCCTCAGCAGCTTAGAGGAGAAGGAGAGACAGGTGAGGCTCTTTCATTTAGGATCAAATCTTATGTTAAACCAGAACACCAGCAGCTTATACATCTGTTTTTGTTTTTACAAAACTGATCTTTTCTTTGTTTTTCTGTTACAACGACAGATGAGAGCCATGGAGGCCCAAAACCAGCTGATGGTCTCCCAGCTGGCAGAGAAAGACCGCCAGCTGAAAGAAGCTCTGGCAGCCAGCAGCCAGAAGGACAGGAAGTACTCCCAGATGAAGCTCCTGCAAGAGAAGATGCGGGCCGACAGCAACCTCCACTGGCAGGTCCGCTGGAACATGCTCAAAGAGAAGAACGCTGAGAGGGAGGAGGCTCTCACCAAGAAACACCAGCAGCAGGTCGCCCAGCTGGAGGCACAACTGACCACCATGAAGGAGGCTCTGCAGGCCCACAAGAGGGAGGCCAACCAACAGGTCTCTGAGCTGCAGGAGAAAGACCGCCTCCTTCAAGAAGCCCTCAGAGCCAAAGACCAGGGCGAGAGGAAGTACCAGCACCTGAAGGCCGTCAGCCAGAAGATGAGGGCTGACAGTAACAGACACTGGGAGGTACGGTGGGGCATGATGAAGGAGAGGACTGCTGAAAAGGAGGCGGCTCTGATCAGACAGCATGAGGAGCAGGTGGCCCAGCTGAGAGCCCAGAAGGAGGCGCTCTCCAGAAAGCTCCAGGCCGCCCAGGACAGCCAGGAGACTGTGGCCGACTGGAAGCACCGCTGGAGGCTTGGAGAGGAGAAGGCAGCAGCAGAGGTGGCTTCTCTCAAAGAGCAGCACCGGCTGGAGAAGCTGGCTCTGACGGAGGCCAACCGCAAGAATCAGGCGCAGCTCATCAAGGTACAGACCCATTTTATTTACAACATTCCATCAACCTCAGCTCTGTTATGTGGTTTGGATATGAACTGGTTCAGAACCATGAGTTCCAGGTGACCGAGAGCCGTTTAGACAGTCCCTCAATGACCATTTTCACTGTTTTCATTTCAGCTTAAACAGAAAAATAATGAGTGGAGGCGCAGAAACAAAGCTCTGGAAGCTGGGCTGCGGGAGGAGGCGTGGCTGAAGGACAGCTTCAAGCAGTAGAGGAGCTGCTGCAGCGAGCCAGAGAGGCAGAGCAGAGGAACCTGGACCAGGTCCTCCAGTGGAGACATTCAACGGAGACATTCAAAACTTATCAAAAAATTCATTCATGGCAAAGAATCCTACTGACTGAGTATCAATGGAGACTGAATTGGTGATCAAGTGTTATGCTTTCAGAAAAACATCTGTTCATTGATCGTTGAAGTCAAACCGTTCAAGAACTTTATCCAGAAAAACTGTTCAAATAATGCCCCAACATCTCCATGAGACGCTGCTCGAGGAGCGAGCGCTCCGCCGGCCGGAGTCCCGCCGCTCACAGTCGGGTTTGTTTCTCTCTGAAAGTCGTGTGTTTCCGTGGTGACGGGCTAGCACTGCGACCGATCACATCCTGGATAACGTGAGGGAAGCAGTGCATTGTGGGAATTACTGGCACGGCTGGAAAGCATCAGCCGGCGGTGGAATAATGCTCTGTGTGGTCTGACGAGCACGTTGGACTTCATAAGGGAGGAAAATGGCTCTGAAGGTATGACAGGTATGATAAACCTTTCTCTAAAAGTAGTCCAGTTGGAATGTGCGGCTAAATAAAACACAGACGAACATGTTGCTACAGGTGACAAATAAAATAAACCTGGTCAGAGGTTTGCCAATACCGAGAGCGTGTTTCCAAACAGCTCCGCATGAAGTCATGGTTACTATCACAGCACGAATACCAGCAAAGTCTTCCTCGTCTTCGTCGTCAGCTGCTGTGTGGCGTCGCGCTGAGACTACACAGAGACTCCGACGTCCTCCGTTCTCACAGGATCCCGTCACTCCGGCTTCCTGGAGAGCCGCTCAGCTCAGCGTACGTCAACACAGCGGCGGGAACCTCCTCCATCAGCACACCTTCTGAAAAACACTGGAGGCTGGAGAGGTTCTCCAACCGCTGACCTGAAGAAGAAGACGGAGCTGCACCAACCTGCCACTGTCCTCAGCTGGATTTCAGGTTTTTAGTCATTTGACAGTCGATGGTTTGACTTGAAGATCAATGTGTTGATCGTCTATCATCTTCAAATGTTCAGAAAAGGAAAACTCAAAGTTCTTCTTTGACTCCATCTGAAGGTTTGTCTCTCCAGGTCTTCATCATGCTCTAATCCACAGAAAAAGGTTTGTTAGAACGTCTGAACTAAACTCACATGTGAAGTCGTCCGTGTTTCTGACAGTCTGGACCGTTAAAGGAGGCTGTGAGAAATAAAGAGGCGCGTTCCAGAATGAAAACTTCTCCACGAAAGAGGAATCCTGTCAACTGGTAACAATACGTCTCCTGAGCAGACCAGAGGCGGAGTTCAGGCTGGGTGAGCAGGTAGAGGCAAAACTAACCTCCATATGTAATTGCGTGGTTTGGATGAGTTAGATTGCTCCTCACTGCCAAACAAGAGAAGTTATTCCAACTTTCACAGAGAGACAAAGCGAAGGCTGCAGCTCCGCCGGCGGCTCCGTTTCAAGAAGAATTCCAGTAAAGCACCAAGACGTCACCAGGAGGCCTTGAATCTGAAGCATCCGAATGGAATGCAGCCGGCGCAATGCAGATGTTAATTCCTGTAATTACACCTGCTCATTTCTGTCCTCACATGTCAAAAAGACTTCCGCTGGAGACCGAACCGTCTCCCCGCTTCTGTCCCAGCCCTCCTCTGCTTCACCTTTATTCTAATATCCTCCTGTGTGTGTGTGTGTGTGTGTGTGTGTGTGTGTGTGTGTGTCATTACTCACATCCGTCATGTGGGTGTTCCTACAGGTGCTCATAAAAGCGAAAGTCATCTTATGGAAATTTGAATGATGAATCATCGCTCACTAAACATCCTGTTAAAGTTCTTCAACGAAGAAGGAACAAATAAAGTCAGAGAAGAAAAATGGAGTCAATAAATAGAAGAACACAGTAAAAATAATTCTAATAATAATATAAAGGGATTCTGGGAGTATTGCGCCCAATCGTGCGCATTTTGTCAATTTTCCATTGATGGATCGTCGTGTCAGTCAGTATGCTGAAACATTGGAGGTATATGAATGGGTCGCTGCTCAGTGACATTATGTTTTTACGTAATATATTTATAACATAAGAAATATATGAAATATGCTTTTTTGACATAATATATAGATTAGAATATATATTATGTAAAAACCTAATAGCGCTGAACAGCAACACAAACTCAGTGTAAACAGTGTAAATTGTTCATATAGGTAACGTTCTATTTTTAGAAGGCTCATCAGTCGGGATTACATCCTGCACCACAACCTCGTGTTTGCTCAAAGGCTCTGGGCCCTGATAGCTGCAGAAGGCGTCCCCTCTTAAATGGAAGGCAGTCAGCCTGAGAACCAAACCGTGAGCCCGAGTGCCCATGAGCCCGAGAGTCCGTGAGCCTGAGCGATGGGCACCAATACCCTTCTTTACAGATATGAATCTCTAGAGTGGAGCAAAGGTCACGTAATAAATATGTGGACCTGGACCAGGACTAGGACCAGAAGAATATGGACCAGGAACAGGACCAGGACCAGAAGAATTTTCAGAAAGTTGTGTTTTCCCTCCTTTCCATGGAGAAGAAGTCAGAGCATTTTCAAAAAGTTGTTTCCAGCCGCTGTTGTCGTGTAAACGGATCCCAACACACTATGAAAGTTTTCCATTTTGCGTGAGCGGGTCCTAAAACACACACTGCCGTCAGAGCCGAGGCCTCACCTGAGCGAGCCGGTGAATCACTGAACGCTGCGCTGCTAATGAACGCACCGTCAAAAAGACAGCAGCAGCTTTAAAGTAAACTGGAGGTTCACGTCAGGGAAAGAGACTGATTGCATGACAGTCAGCCAACCGGTGTTGAACGCCAGGACACACATGAAGAGGTTTGTCTTCACTGCTCCAGCGCTAAACAGAAATCCTGCAACCTGTCCGTGTGGGACTTTCCAGCCCGACTGTAGCTACGCTCATTAATCAGCCCTGAAGAGCCATGTCAAACCACATTCGTCATATTTCTGTGATTCATTGCTCTGTGGGAGGAGGAGAAAAAATCTCCCCTGAAGCTGGGATTTCACCCGCAACAAGCAATTCAAAGGCAATTTGTTGCTTTGTCATGTAAGAGTTGAACAGATAGTGACGGATTAGCTGTCAGAGAATCCCTGTTTGCAGAGTTCACTGCTGTGAAAAAGATCCAGAGTTCAAACTGTTGTCAAGTGCTTTTGATGTATGATTCCCCTATTTACCTCCAGATTATCTGGGATCAAATCACAGCAGCTCTGGGGTCAGATTACAGCAAATCTGGGATCAGATTAAAGCAACAGTTCTTTGGTCAGTTTACAGCAGCTCTGGGATCGGATTACAGCAGCTCTGGAATCAGATTTTTACAGTTCTGGGGTCAGATTACAGCAGCCTGCTTGATCAGATTACAGCCGCACTTGGGATCAGATTGCAGCAGCTCTCTGATCCTATTACAGCAGCTCTGGGATCAGATTAAAGCAGCTCTCTGGAATCTGATTTCAACAGCTCTGGGCTCAGATTACAGCAGCTGTTTGATCAGATTACAGCTGCTGTGGGATCAAATTATAGTAGCTCTGGGATCAGATTACAGCAGCTCAGCTCTGGGATCAGATTTCGGAAGCTCTGGGATCAGATTACAGCAGCTGTGGAATCAGATTACAGTAGTTGTGCCAGCCTCTGGGAGGAGGAAGTGGAAGTGCCACTTGCCATTTTCCACATGTTGTTATTCGGATTTTTGCCACCACAGTCTCGGATTGGCTGACATATTGGACAGTTTTCGGAGCTCAGGAATCTTCAGATTAATTGTCTTAATTGTGTTTGAATGCTGTTAAGATTGTGTTTGAACAATAAATAGTGGGAACAGCCAGCGTGATACAAAGGCAATCTCTGCAGGTTTAAAGTGTTTCAACCTGCTTCATGTTTTTGAGCGAGGGAAGGTTCAGTCTGTGGTATTGGTAAAGGAAACCCGAACCCTCAGGTTCCTTCTTCCTCCCCTCGCTCTGTCTGCTCCTGTCGTTTCCTGTCATTTCCTGTCCCGAGGGTTCCAGTTGTGGTTTGTCTCAGTTCTTTGTCGTCCTGCTGTGTGTTTGTGGCATTGCGCTCGTCCTCATGCTCAGAGAAACCTGCAAGGCGTCTCATTAAAAGTCCTGCCGCCTCAGTCCGAGTCCGTCTGAGCGTGTCTCAGCTTCTGCCGGTCGTCGTACCTTTCTTTTCTACCAGAGAAAATTCTGTTCAGATAGTCATCCGATTTAAAAGACCGAATCTGTTTAAATCATGTTCAGATTCTCTTTCCTGAATCGCCATTCAGCTCCGTCCAGCTCCACACCAAATCGAATCGTCCGTCCTAAGACAGTGGACACGCAGTTTACAGTCCTGACTGGATGGGAAAAAAAAAAAAAAAGTTGGCGAGCTGATCTGGAAAGTTGCCAGATTTGGTGAGTCAATCATCCAGTTGGCAACAGTGGTGAGACGGTGAAGCGCTGCAGACTCACAACATCAGCAGGTCTGTTTGGAGTCTGCATGTTCTCCCTGGAGGTATTGCTCAGGCTGCTCTGGTTTCTTCCACTGTCCAAACACAGGCACGGCTGGTTGGTGGCTGGAAATGTCCTGTGATTGTTGGTGTGTGTGTTTCTGACCTGTTCAGTGTGTAAACCTGCCTTAAATCCTGCAACATGGAGGTTTGATGAAACTGTACAGACTGAAAGACGTTTGCACTGCAGACATCCTTTCATTTGGTTTGGACATTTAATCTAGTTATCTTGCATTTATTGTCCAGACTTTTCATCTGCTTTGATCAGTAATTTCCATTTCCATCTTAACCTCAGCTATCTCCTTCAGTTACTCAAATGAACAACAATCAAAAATTAATCTCATTTGTAAGCTATATTTTCTTTTAACCATTAAACACTGTGGGTAAAAATAACTGAAGTTCCGACCTGACAATTTCTCAGAGGAATGCGTCCCTCAGGATCCGCGGCCTTGACTGTTCAGTGGTCTGACAGAGCACCGCTGAGACCTCGGAGACAAAGCTTCGGGTTCCTCCATCTAATAACTCGTGGACAATTGCCAGATGCAGCTTAAAGAGCGGCTGACGCAATGTTTATACAACATAGGAATATTTCACTTCCCTGTCAGAGCGGCAACTCACCTGCATTTATTCAATCCCCAAAGAATCCGCCGCTCCGGCAGAGGTGGAGAGACAAAGATGGGTCTGTCACCGGCAGCAGGCGAGTCGGCCGAGGCCGCCAAGTCACAGCAAGGGTGAGAGTTAACCAGCAGCTAACCACCTCCAGCCTGACACGACGGTCACAACCAGCAGCCAGCACACAGCACTTTCAGACTTCATTGGTTCAAATATATTAGTCTCTGCTCATCTTCCTTTTTATGCTATTTTATCTTTAATGCTATTTTTGCCTGCAGACAGCCTCTTTATTTTTAAATCCCGGCTGAACAGAGTCACTGCCAGATGCTGTGATCTTCTATTTCGTGGTTTTGCTGCTTTGTTATGTTTGTTCTGTTCCTGTTCTGATGGTTTTAATCGTCCTGTAAAACACTCAGGCCTCATTTAAATGTGCTCTATAAATAAAGTTGATATTGACTTTATCAATCCTGTCTAATCCTCACTCGTTCTGTCCTGTCGTCACTTCATCGACCATCTGAGAAATCCGATATCCGAGGTGCTGTGAGTTTGACTTATTCATTCAAAAGACAAGAAATGTTGGTTTTCTCTGTGATGCCCTGTAGGTGTGAGTTGGTCATGTGATTAAACAGGATGATTCAGGATATTCATGTCTTGGTGATGCCATCCTCTGTAAAATCTAAGATTTTCTTCAGAGCTCAGGATTCATTCAGAACCGAGTTATTTCTCTGGGAAACCAAGCTGATCCCAACATTCAGAAAACAGTCCGGACCTGTCGGCTGAAACTGCTCAAAGTCTTTCCAAGAATGAACAAAAAGTTTTTCCTTCCAGGAAACAGAAGCTCCAGGTTCCACCTGGACACAGCTGTATGTATGTTCAAGGCATTGAAATGGTTCAAAACCTTCTGATTGGTATAAAACCAACAATAAAATGCTGCTTATACAAAGCCGTCACAGTCACTGCAGCCATGTTGAAACGTGAAGGTGTCCTGAGTTTACCCTTCAAATACCAACCCGGAGCTTTGGATCCTGTTCAGCTGAGGCTCTGAGGACTGCTGGACCACTGTCCCAGTCCTGGTCCTGGTTCTTCAGTCCTCCAGTGGTTGGACTGCATGGTGTCTCTCCTGGAAGAGACGTCTCAGTGCAACATTAAAAGAAGACACAGGCAAGGAGACTGCACAAGAGTCTAAAGACGAACGACCTCTGAGTTCTGTCCCAGACTGCCTGTCTTTCCCATCAGTCTTTCCCGCGTCGTTGTACTGTGCTCCATATTTTACATGCTTCGAGTGGCACTTACAAGTGAAAGGTTGACTACAAACAGACTGAACTGATACCACTGCAGCTATTTCACTTGGCCTCGCTCCACTAAAAATATGCAGGAGATCGTCATCACCCTCAACAATAACAGAGCCACTGACAGCAATGATATTTTCACCTGATTTGATTTTCCGTGATCAAACAGAGCCGCATTTTGATGTGCCATTAAATAAGTGTTGGGACTGGTGTGAAAGGACGTAAAGAGAGACACACCAGTCGAATGTCAGGCCGACGTGAAGCCCCAGCGTCGCGGCTTGTTATGGTACACAGTGTACCGCTGGACCTGAGATACTGCAAGTCTTAGCAGGTAGGACAGACACAGGAAGCCAGACGATGAGAGAAGCATTCTAACTACCACTGTGAGCGCCGTGGCTTCCAACAAGTCTGCTCTGCTTCTTCTGTCTACGAAGATCATCGGTGTCGCTTCCACTGCCACTATCACAGCATTACCCAGACTAGTCTCAGTACAGGAACTCCAGGTTAAGTTCTGACGGACTGATGAAGCTGTTCTGGCAGGAATCCCGGTTCTGTTACCAGTAAAGCCAGACGGCTCGTGGCTGGGAGATGGGCGGGCGGCGGGCTGATGTGGGGCACGGGTGTACATGGGGTCAGGATGGGTTGAGCATTGCTCAGTCATGTTCTCATGGAGGGCTGTAACAGGCAGACCATGCCAAGTGGAGGCTCAGGCAGTGTGTAATGCCTGGGAGGTGGAGTACCGAGTTCTGCTCAGAATCAAGCCCGCCTTTGTTTAACAAAACATCCACTAATCTGAGACGCTGGAATATTTTCGACACGTATTCTGCAGGACCCGGCCGCCGTCAGGTAAACTTGATGCTCCCTGAATGTTTTGGCAGATTCCAAGGTTACTGAGGTATTTTGACGGAGGGCGGAGCAAAATATTTTGATAAGCAGAATTAATGGCACATTGCTGGGTAGGTGGTGGATGTGTTTGGCAGACGTCACCGTTGAGCCGGACCCAGACTGCATCAGTCCACAGCCATCAGCGGGCCGCCGCTCGCTCCGGCTGCTGAGTGATCAGCAGGCCCGGCGTCTCTCACCTGCCCCGCTGCCGAGTCGGCGAGGCTCCTGTCAATACGCTAACGTGCGATGTTGAAAATCTGGTATGCTGAAATCATTATTCCACTGTTGCCACGGCAACGTCAAACAGTGTTAACACAAAGAGCACGGGTGAAACTGACAAGACAGGACACCGAAATCCACGTAACACCTCCACAGGTAACCGCCAGGCCATGTGTGAAGGCAGGTTCACCTGGATCCACACACACACACACACACACACACACACACACACACACACACACACACACACACACACACACACACACACACACACCTACAGGACATTTACTGTCACCAGCTGAGTTCCAGCTCATGTTTAAGACAGAGAACTCAGAGAAAACCTGCAAACGGGACAAACTCAAGCTGGGAATATTCAGGGAATATGAACAGAGTCACGTTTTCTGAAACACTGAAATCAACAGACTAACCGTCTGTTGTCAGTGAATCCCAGACACAGTTTAGACAGTGAAGTAGTCCCCAGCGTAGTGTGTCACCTGCTCATCAAAGAGCGATCAGGATCAATAAAAACTCTCACATCTATGGAGAATTAACTGGAATAGGTAATTATTAAAGGTCCAAAGGAAAACACAACGAACCTTTTTAAAATGAACCTGCTACGTCATCGCACGGCAATTCCCTGATGTTACCTGATCAAACTTGTTCATGGGAATAATTTTCAATTTGGATTAAAAAAAAAAGGATTTAAGAAACCTTGACTCATGTGTCGGTCAGCACAGTTTATAAAACCTCAGCTGGTTCAACAGCTCCACACGACCATCTAAAGTCTGATTCATTCAAACCCTCTTCTAAAAATACACACAAAATCAGAAATACTTTGACCCGCAGTAACAAAGACTAACTTCAAAATAGACCACATCATGACCACTAATGGATCGTTCAACAGGTTCAAGTAAACTGACATCCTTCATTGTCTTAGTGGTGGAAGGAAACACAAAGAAACGAGGCTGAGTGTTCTGCTGCTGGCTGAGGCTGTGACAGGACGACCAGTGAGACGAGTGCTCCAGTTCGAACTAACAGGTCACGTTTCCACCTGGCATTAAAATTCGGGGCGGTCTGGACCGCACAGGCTCACGTAGGTTTGGTCGGGGGAACAACATCCGTCCTGAATGCTGTCTGGGACGAGGCGGAGCCGGAGAAACATCACACGCAGCGGAGATGGACGGAAATATCTTCATCATTCTTCAATTGCAGCCAATATTCCGAGTGTGAATTTATTAAACAGAGTGATGGAAGCACAGAGGAATTATCGCTCTACGTCAGTCTCAGTCACTGTAAGCCACTGCACATCACTCTGTGCCTTCTCTGTCACACTACGTCAGACTACATCACTCTACGTCAGTCTCCGTCAGTCTACGTCACTTTGTGTCAGTCTACATCAGTCTTCGTCCCTCCCCGCTCTATATGTTGACTGCAGACAGACAGCAGTAGCATGTCTTGTTGTGATGCTGGTTGAACAAACCTTTCTGATAAAAATAACAAAACGGTCAAGTTTTATAGAAAACCACTGAACAAGAGAGGAGTTTGGCTGCACCATCATCACCGTCAGCAACCAGCAGGTGATGGTTTCACCATCAGAGAGGAGCCTGATGCTGACCTGAGGATTCCTCACTTCACTAAAGGAAAAAAGCAGCTGTCTGCTGAAGAACAGGAAACAGGAAGGCATTTGTCCAATGTTAGAATACACAGAGAGAGAATAACAGGTAGACGGGAAATGCACTAAATTCCTACTACTGCTGTTCCACTCTCACAGGGGGAGCTGTTAGACCTGTGTGTGGAGCATCGACAAACATTTACAAATGTATAGTCCCTACAAAATAAAATCTAAATACTTTGATAAAGTAGTCCTGATTCAATGATGTACTGAATGCTTTTAATTAGTCTTGTGTGAACATTAAATAACAGCTAATAATAAAAATAATAATGAAAATATCCATTCCTTTATCGTAGGATGCAGAGAGTGATTTGAAGAACCGATGAGAAAACTTTTAACGTTAAACAGGAGCAGCTACAATCAGTGACGGCACGTTTCATAGTGCATTGATCTCTACAGTCTCTGGTGAATAATAATGACAGAGACTGAAGACGAAGCTACATAGTGATGGATAGCAAGCTAATATTTATTTGTGAGGTTATATTATTCTAAATTCCGTACCCAGCCATGAGGAGCAGTTCACAGTCAGGATGTCATTGTTTTTTTAGTTCACAGTGACCCAGGCTTTAGACATCTCCGTCCTCTTCCCTTGTCTTTCACTGGGCAGCACCTCAGTCTTCACAGCCAACAAGTCTTCAGTGTTGTAATCATGTAATAGTAGTGCTGAACATGATTATCAGTTACACAGCTGTAGCCATCCACTGTCTCGTAGGACTGCAGGCAGGGTTGCCAGGTCTGAGTCACTGTTTTCAGCCCAAACGCACCGTAAAACCCACCCATCTCAACAAAAACCTGCCCAACCCTCAATCTCTGTAGAAACTCATATTAACACCAAAAAACTCTTATTTTCATAATAAAGAAGATGTCACAAGCACACAACTGCTCCAAATAAAGAAAGACAAAAGGCAACACATGCACTGCACACACCGTACAATCAGACAAACAGCCAACACAGACTGCCTTCTCTATCTCTGGCCACTGCAAGGAAGAAAAACGATTCCCAACACAATATGAGCAACCAACCACCTCAATCCCACCAAATGCAGTTAAAATAATAACGAATGATGTGGGCCAACTACTAACTAACACATTGCTTCTGAGAAAGGATGTGAAAGGCCTCCATCCATCCATCCCTCTGTCATCCACCCATCCATCCATCAACTGATCCACCCATTCCTCTGTCATTCCTCCATCTATCCATCTATCATCCATCTACCCATGACTCCATCCACTAAACCTGTACGTTTTGAAGGGACACTTTTGGAGAAAAAAAGATTTTTATGAACCATTTGACACTTTTTTTTGGTGTGTAATTTTGACCTTCTGAGCCGTTTCTATGAACCCATGTCAAAGTCCATCACTCAACAGAAACACACTATTACAGCACTGTTAAGTGAAGCAGTATTTAATTTAATACTCGATACTATTTAATATCGAATGAAAAACAAAACATAAAGCTTTATGGACCAGAAAAGGAAAATAACTTAAGCAGATGAATTAAATATAACACTACAATAAATGTTTTAGGCTTAGATACTTTTAAAAATGATTTAAATAATAACACTTATGTGAGATGAAGTGATTAACACCATGTTTCTGGTGTAGCCAGGACATCAGTCAGCCCATGTTGCCTCGTGTTTCCAGAGTAAACTGGATGAAAGCGCCTTTAAATCAAAGCTGAGAGTCTTTACTCTTCCTCTGATTGTGCCACGAAGGTTCAGCGGTGAGACCACCGTGCACGGCTCGTCGACCCCCCCGCCGCGGGAATCAGGAATAAACCTGAGGGAACCTCCAGGAGCACGAGGCCCCGGCCCCACCGCGGCTCCTCCAGCGGCCTGAGTGGAAACCCTCTAATCTGGTTAGTCACGGATTAGAGAAGGCTCAGGTTCTTGATTCCAGCTTCAGTTCATTTAGTGGCCTGATCACTGCTGGCTGTTGTTCTCCGGACAATGTGGCTCCATGCAGCGCGCTTCTTGATTAGCTAAGAATGTGTGGACCACGGTGGTGAACGCCCCCCCCACCTCCACCCCACCCCCACCCAGCCATCAACAATCCCAAAGCAATGTACAATGTCACTGTCAGATATTCTCACACACACACACACACACACACACACACACACACACACACACACACACACACACACACACACACACACACACACACAGTCCAGGACGATGATGGATGTGTTATAATACAGTATTCACAGGTTTTAAAGAACAGCTGTTGGCGTTTCTGTGATTTGATACAAACAGATGTCTTACAAGTTACTGTTGTTGTGTAAACGCCAAACGTTTCTTGAACAAAAACACTGAAATTATGCGTTTTCACTAAAAAGTGTGGTGTGAACGGGTCCCGAGTCAGTCAGATGAAGAGGCGTCGATCATCATCCACTTTTATTAACTGAAGGCTACCGGCGAAAAAGAGCAAACCTTTCATTCTCCTTGAGAAAATCTACATGAAGAGATGATTTAGTGAAGAATCCGCCTGTCGTCTTGGATAACGTCAGCTTGCTTCACTGCTAACATTCACAGAACAGGGACATCAGCTCCTCTTCATCACCATGAAGGATACTGATGGACTTCCTGGTTCCTTCTGGATGTGAAGGTTTTTGGCAGAAAGTTCTTCTGCACCTCTTCTGTATCATGCATCCCACAAATGCACGTGACAACCACATTTCTCGGGACGGGACCAGAGCACCGACGTTTCCATGTGATCAGTGTCTCATTGTGAGAGTTTCACACCCGAAGCGCCTGTGAAACCATGACTACGCACATTTTTAACAGACGAGGCTCTAAATCCCCGACCTTGGCGGCGTTGTCTCCCCCTCGTCAGGTCGTACATGACATACAGCTCCAGATAAGTTGTCGGGGTGTGCGGCTCGCCTGCAGATCTTTTTGGCCGGTTATCAGGTGTTAAAAATATGCAGCCTGCCTCCACCTCGCAGCCCGGCCTTGAACAGAACCCTCTCCATGTCCAGGAGGGAGAACAAGAACGAGACAGCCCAAAGAAACTCAGGCTGGGTTTCGATGGGCTTTAGAACCATGTGCGCGCGCACACACACACACACACACACACACACACACACACACACACACACACACACACAGAGCCGTGCAGGATCTGGCTCGCTGTGATTGATTGTTGGGAAACGGCGGTAATGCTGGAATGCCCATTACCAGATTCTCACACCCCTACAGATTCCACTACCGCGGTGCGTCGAGGCGTCACACACAGACCTAAAATACGCCTGGAATCTACATTAATTCATGTTTAAAAGCACAGGGAGGACTTGTTTTTCACTGTTTAGAACAGCTCCTCCACCAATCAGAAGCGTCCGCCGTCCACCGACCGGATCAGTCCATTTCAGAGGAACCAAACCAAACAGGCCCCTGAGACTCCACACTGGAGGGGCTGCTGGGTCACATGACGAGTCCCGGAGAGCCGTCAGCTCTGAAGTTCTCTTCATTCAGTCCCTCCTCTGGTTGTCTCTGGTCTCGTTCAGTCTACATCTGTAAATAAGCACAGTGGGCTGCTGGGTGATGGACGGAGCTTCCCTCAGCCCTGTCTGGTCTTAATTAGCACTCGTGCCGAGGCGGACCATGACGTGATCATGATATCATGGAGTCCAGAGAGTCTAGAGAGTCCAGAGAGTCCAGAGAGTCCAGAGAGTCCAGAGAGTCTAGGGAGTCCAGGGAGTCCAGGGAGTCTAGAGAGTCCAGAGAGTCCAGAGAGTCCAGAGAGTCCAGAGAGTCCAGAGAGTCCAGAGAGTCCAGGGGCCTTGCAGGTCAGACGCCACGTTGCACTCTGCTCAGCAGCACTCGGTCCTGGGGGGGGCATTGGATCTCATCTTCCCTTGTGTCCCTCAAGTGTTTGTTCTCTTGAGCTTGAATGGGTTTGAAAAGAATAAACCCAGGAAACAGTTGTTGTGTGTTGTTTTGCGGCTGTTGTCACAACAGAAGGGAGGAACAGTCGCTGGTCGTCTGGAGTTTCACGCTGACATTAGCAGACGCGTTGGATGAAATGAAATCTGTCTTTTATTTAAACACTGATGAGAAACGTTTGGTGCAGGTCTGCACTCTCAGCCCTGAAGGTCCTGGTCCTGGTTTATATGTGGGGTTTGCATGTTCTCCCCTTGTGTGAGGGTGGTCCAGGTACAACCTGCCTCCAGTCAGCTGGGATCAAACCGGGGACCCTCGGATGGATGGATGAGTGTACAGCAGTGGTCGGAACTGTCACCTCACTCTCAGAAGGTGTCGAGTTCAAGCCTGCCTGATGTCTGGAGTTTGCATGTTGCTCCATGTGTTCGTTCCTCCAGCAGATGGATGAATTCTCTGTTGTGAATGATGAACAGAAGACTTTGACAAGAGTGTTTTTAACATGACATTTAAAAAATAAGAGGTTTTCACCAGCAATCACAGATTTACAGGAATTACACATTACTGGAAAACTTAATGAATGAGAACGACTGAGTGCAATGAAATGCTGCAAACCAGAGAGCGCAGACCTCCGCCACAGCTCAAATCAGTCACCAACAACCATAAGAACACCGTATATAATCACACAACATTGTGATCGGGGGTGTGATCAGAGCGGAGCGCTGCGGTGTGCGGTGCCTCTCTCTCTCGGACTCTCTCCCTGTGTGTGTGTGTGTGTGTGTGTGTGTGTGTGTGTGTGTGTGTGTTTGTGTTTATCTGAAAAGGAAAACCGAAAAACAACATAATTCATGTTATTTTCCATCATTTTAATTAGAAAATTGACCGGATTCTGTCGTATTTTCCGTTCCCAACTTCCTGTGTGGTGCGATCTGCTCTGTCCAACTTTACAACTGGCGGTCCACGGCGTGCGCAGCTCGAGGAGAAAATAGAGAGGAGCAGAGCGCCGCGGTCCACAGCGCGAGCCGCTACGTACGCGGCGCTGTCCCGCGCCTCCTGTATGAACCGTCAGATAGGTTAACAGGGGCGCCGATCTGAAACTGGGTGCTTCCCACTTCCGCTTCGGCGCGCGGCGCGTCCTGTGTGAACCAGGCGCTTGTCCCCCCTGTCGGTGGGCCTGCCTAACCATGTGAAAGACTCCCTATCTCTCAATGATAAAGAATCCTTTAAAAAAACTCCTGGATCCAGACAGTGACCCGGATCATCACCAACATTTAATGGATTCTAAGTTAGCCCAAGACCCACCTTTCCACAAAGTTTCATTGCAAGTCGTCCATTACTTTTTCCGGAATCTTGCTAACAAACCAACAAACAGACGTGATTCCATAACCTCCTTGGCAGAGGTAATTACAAGTATAAGTAAAGTACAATTATAGAATCGTCTCAACCTCTGGCTTCATGTTTTTTTTTTCCTCTTTGCTTTAAATCTGTCATGGTCCACCAAGAATCATGACGACTACTTATTTCTGCCTTTTCATTTCACGTTTACACAACAGTGTTCTGAAAGTCGTGTAGTTCTCATGTTGGTCCACTAGTTGGTGCTGTTGTGTCTTTCTGTGAAGACTTTCCTGCATACACAGGAAAAACATGCAAACAGTATGCAGAAAGGCACTGAGGCAGGATTCAAACCGGGGCTCCCCTCACCGGGAGGCAGGAGAGCTAACCACTTCCCCTCCGCGTCGTTACTGAAGCAGCGCTGTTCTGCTGTCTGGTCTGCACGTTCCTTCAAACAGAAGAGTCTCTCCTCCCTCCTGCCGTCCGGGACTCAGTTGCCTCTTGTTGAACCTCAAAAGTCCCTCCACGGTGCCAAGCAGCCGGCGCATACCTCCGCTCTGTGTTCTGCTCAGGTGTCTGCTGTGACAGCGCTGACGTCTCTCCTGGCAGCTCCGTCTCAACCTGTGTCAGGGAGCAAGAACGAGCATGTGCGCTGCGCTGATGGGCGTAGCAGTCCACTGAGGCGTCGGGCCCACGCACGGGGGGACGAAAACAATTTGAAGGAGCTCTGAAGTGGTGTCGACTTGCCGCGCAGGACTCAGTTTACCCCTCGGAGGAGATGATTGACTGAAACATGGCACCTCCGGCTGCGGCGGAGCTCTGAGTGTTTGGATTGTTGGTGTTGGAGAGTGTTTGTGGTGTCAACAACAATTCATGAGCAGAAAGCCTGCAGCTGAGGACCTGCCTGGCTCACTGGCAGACGCACTCAGACTGAATCAGCGGATTCTCAAACCGACTGTGAGATCATGTTGAACGTGCAGCTTCCTGGAGCGAGCCGGGCCGTTTGCTTGGACCAGATTAGATCTGGACAGTGAGAAGATAAACATTATAATTCACCCTCTCATCCCTCCGACCTGCAGATAAGATTCAGACCGTCTGCTCAGACAGACTCAGGTTTTCTGCAGGAGAAAAACAACAAACGTCTCCGCTTATATGTGAAATCTTTTCCCCATTGAATATTGAATCTCGTTGTTCTTTTTGTTCCTGTTCTTTTATGTTGATGCGAAGCTCTAAAAACCATCTCCGCTAACAACAACCTAGCTAATGAGAATTACTCTCTGGTTTGCTTCAAAAAGTTTAATTCGACTTGCATGCGATCGTTGTGTCAATGAGACATGTCTCGCTAATAAAACACTGCTTTTAGAGTTTCTATTCTGAACCTCATCCATAATCATCCATAAACGCTTGAATAATAAACAGCTGAAAGACGATATTCTGCAGGCACATATTGATCTTAGACAGGAGGCCATGTGGAGTTGCCCTCTGACCTCCAATGACTGTGGAAAACAGGGAGAACATGCAAACTGAAGAGAAAATAAACAAACAAGTCACCACATGCAAGATGGAGAACTCTGATCAGCTAACACAAATGAATCCAGTGTAGAAGGGCTGACACTGAAGTCTTACTGACAGGCTGATTGATCAATATACATATTTACTTCTTTTTCTGCAGGAATCAGCACATTGATAGAATAGCACAGCAGCAGCAGTTTCAAATCATGTGAATATTTTCACGGCATATATAGAAATGCACTGTATTATTATGAATAGGAAAATAAAATAAGAGATAAAACACCTAGAAACTATGATATCGATGAAGGCATGCACATCCCGAGGCGTTCATGACCTTTTCAGTGAGACAGGCTCTGAATCCTGCTGCATTTGATTTCGCTCTGATGAAGCCGCTGAAGCCGTTTTCTTTCTTCTCTCAGCTCTGTATGAACTTTGCGTATTGTAAATAGAATTAACTCCTCAGATCGCAGAGAAAAACCTCCTGTGGATTTATGAGAGACGTGGGGCAGGAGATCAACGGCTCGGCAGGCCGCGGCGCTGTTTGAAATGTCCGGGACAGCCCCGTGTCTGTCTTCTATCACGTTCTGTCTGATCATTTCAGTCTCTGACAGCTTCTCCAGCGTGTTTTGCTCTTCAGGTATGGATCATATATGGGCTGCATTAGCTGCTTCGCCCAGCGAACACAAACTGAGCACTTCAAAGAGCAGCACTCGGACATTAGGGCCAGCGTCATCCAAACAAACGGAGCCAGTTGCTTTTCCACTCTGATGAGCACTGAGCTCGCCACAGCATCACTGCAGAAATATGAAAATATTTTATCTTTCACCAGGTCAGATTTAATCTCTCTCCACCCATTTTTGATATGACAGTTAAAGTGTGGTGTCAAGTTTGCCCAGTAAAGATTAATGAAAGCATGCTGCGCGGACAGTATATTTCTGTGGGTTTAATGCTGTCAGAGGACAGTCCTCCTGACACAACGAGACAAGACAAGTAGAGGCACGATGAGACAAGACAAGAGAAGACAAGGAACAACGAGACATGATGAGAAATACAAGACACAACAAGGCAAGACGAGACAAGACAAGACAGGGCACAATGAGGCAAAACAAGACGACAAGAGAAGGCCCGAGGAGACACAAGACAAGAAAAGTCGAGGCACAATGAGACAAGACAAGAGAAGATGAGGAACAACGAGAATAAATGTGAAAAGATGAGACACAACGAAGCAAGATGAGACAAGACAGGGCACGACGAGACACGTCGAGACATGAGACAAGATGAGACCCAACGAGGCGCGACAAGACATGACGAGGCAAAATGAGACATGAGACAAAGCGAGACACGACAAGGTATGACGAGACAAGATGTGGCATGACGAGACACGACAAGGCACAACGAGACAAGACGAGGCACGAGACAAGACGCAGCAAAACGAGACACGAAGACACACAACAAGGCAAGACAAGACACAACGAGGAGAGACGAGACGCAACAAGACACAATGAGGAAAGAAGAGGCATGACGAGACAAGACGAGACACAGCAAAACATCAGACAAGACACGATGAGACAGGACATCATGATTCACAGCATGGCAAGATGGGACAAGATGAGACACGAGGAGACGAGACGAGGCATGACATGACAAGACACGATGAGACAAGACACATGTGGCAAGATGAAACAAGATGAGACTAGACATAATAAAACAAGAGGAGGCACGACATGGTAAGGTGAGACGAGAGAAGACAAGACACAACAAAACAAGACGAGACACCATGACACACTGAGCTAATTTTGTGCCTTATCAGGGGAAAACTGTCTTTTATTTTACGATAAGGTCATGCATTCAAAAACCTTTGAAACAAAACAGGAAAACCTTTGAGTGAAACTCAAACTGCACATCGACTGGTCCTGATGCAACAACAGGTGGAACAGCGGCTGATGTAAAGCCTGATTTTTGATTGAATCATTTTGACACAAACGTCCCGCAGTGGGCGGATGCTTCTCCATTGGTCGGGCATGTTTGAGTGACAGGTGTCCACACCAATGACGAATCTCTCCAGAAGAAGCTAGAAGCTGGAAGCTAGCTGCTGGTGTGTGCGGGGAAGTCAGTTTCTATTTCGGTCCTTTGCAGCTGTTGGACTGAGGGATTGAACCGCCATTTCCGTGGCCAGGTCTCGCTTGCGAGCTACTTTCTGTGATTCACGTTTCTGAGTGCGGCATTGTTTCTTCAAAACAGGAAGATCCTGTTGCGTGGAAGGCGGCCACAATCGGTCACGTCGATGGAATGGGAGCAGGACAGACGACAATCTACGTTTTTTCCAGTTTCCCAAGTGGAAAAGAAGTTATGGAGAGCAGACTGAGGAAGAGGCGTCGGATGGCGGGGGTCGCAGCAGTGACATGAAAGAAGAGCATCACTTTCGACTCCATATCTGACAACATGCTTGTTTGCTCTCATCATTTTCATAAAGGCAAGTAAGTGAGTTTTAGTTTTTAAGCGATGCTACTGAAAATGCAGTTTCTTTGTGAATGAAGTTACGTTAGGAGGAAATTAAACTAAATAAAGGTAAAACATGGCAACAGCACACAAACAATAAATCCACACATGAACACAACAAAACGGAACGCAAATGAACCCCACAAAACACATAAACCGGCCCGAAACGGCCAAAACAGTCCTGCTACCCATGAGCCTTTGCGGCGGCAGGCACAGTCAATAAGGGCAGCGGCCCCCACGGCCGCTACAGTATCTAATCGCTCGGGCGATGCCTCCGCAATTCAGAAACAGAAAAAAAGTCTAAATACACTTTAATACTAAATGAAAATGTACTGACAATGTATGTACTTAATTTTCTCTAAATAGTCTGTAATAAAGGAGCAGATAAACAGTCTGCAGTGCTGGAAAAGCTTCTGGAGGATGCGTGGATCAGTGCGCCTGCATGGAGTGTGCACCGCTGAGCCCATAATGTAGAAAGCACCTGCACATCGGTGGCAACACGAGGACATGCAGCGAAAGCAGTAAAAACAAGAAGAAAATAATTAGACTAACTTAGTTTCTTTGGGGAATATTTGACTGGCATCTTCTTCTTCTTCTTTGGTGGATTAGGGACCTCCTCAGCGTCTCTTGTCTTCTCCTCGTTCCCCTCCCCCACATCTAGTAGCAGGTTGTCCTCGGCTTCCTCTGACTTCATCCTGCTTTTCGCCCTCTTCCTGAAGCGGGTTTCCATCTAGTTGTGTAAAGAACAGCAACACTGTGTCACAGCAGCTAAGGCTATAACAGTTGAGGCAACTTTGGAAAAATTAATGTTGTTTAGAAATTGCTAGATGAAAACTGGAGGCTGTCGGCTGCCATTAAAATACTTCAACTTAAAGACTAATTAGTATTAATTGATGAACTAACTTGACTGACATCAGTGTTATCATGTTCTCCCCAAATAAAATTGTCCAAATGACATATTTCACTTTAGCTTACCCGAAATAGCAAACTCCGATACCCCGATGTTGCTTCAGCGACTGCGCTGCACTCCTGTCCTTCTGTGACAACGCTCAGGGATCTCTGACTGGCCAATAATGGTCACGTGATGTTACGTTGGGTGCGTTCAGGTTCAATTCGAATTTACGTACTCAACCGTTTAGGCGCGAACGCGGTGCAGACGACCAGGTCAGACATGCCTGAACAGTTATTTGTGCAGTTGTGCTAGTTAAAGAACTGCTTAAACTTATTAGGTGTTCTGACACAAAGAGGAACAAAAGAAGAGTCGTTGGATGCAGAAACGTAGCATATTGAAGAGGACTATGAAGTGTGCAAAATGCAGGAGGAGGATGCATCTGATGACGTGCCATGTCAAGGATGGTCAGTGGTGGTAAGCAGAAGCTAATGCTAACTTTCTAATTGAGCCATATTAGCGTTGTGGTTAGCTTCAGTTTCTTATTTAAGAACAATTATTAACCATCAAGACAGTCAACATAACAGCACGTAGTAACATTTAGGTTGAATGTTACAATTGGATCATGTCTTATTAACCAGCTAGAGGGCTGAAATTAGGATTAACTTTAGTAACATTAACATTTAGAAACTTTAGGAAACCACTACAGTATGCTATAGTTATCCCAGCCGACATGAAACAGCTGAGCGCCGGGTGGCCTTGTTAAGCCTTCCGGTCCCCAGACGTCCGAAATCGTCGGAACAAATTTTCAAATGAGCTTGAAGTGAAAGGACCGACTCCATGTAAACATTCTAAACAGCTATATTCTCACCGAAAACACTGTTAAAAGTTCTGTTAAACAATAACACTAATATTTCATAGTTTTTTTTACTCGCCGCTGTGTTTACTTTAGACTTCAGACTTCTTCTACTTCCTGTTTCTAGGCAGACCAAAGCAGTGGATTTGACCTGTTTATGGATTCGACTAGATTCGCGAACAAATAATGAATATTGGGGTATTCTCAGGGGAAAAACAGAACACAAGGTGTCATTATATGCTGATGATCTTTTATTATATATTTCAAATCCTACAGAATCTTTCCCTGTTATAATGTCAATTTTAAAAGATTTTGGAGTGATATCAGGCTATAAAATACATTTTTCTAAAAGTGTTCTGCTCTCAATTAGTGGCACAGCCAAACAACCAAAGTCTGCCTTTAACATTTACCCATTTACAATCTCAACCAACTTTAAATACTTGGGGATTAACATAACACAAGAATTTTCAGGTCTTTTTAGACATAATTATTTAACCCTGTTTGAGCAAACAAAACAAAACTTAGAAAAATGGAGCAACCTCCCAGTCTCTCTAGCAGGAAGAATCAACATAATAAGGATGAATATTCTGCCCAAGTTTCTATTTCAATTCCAATGCATACCTATTTATATTACTAAAGCATTCTTTACCAAATTAGATAGATTATTCTCCAAATTTATTTGGAATAAAAAAAACCCCCTAGGATTAAGAAATCTTTTTTTACTGAGACCAAAAGAACATGGGGGGTTGCGATTGCCTCGCTTCAGGTTCTATTATTGGTCTTGCAATATCAGAGCTTTGTCTTTCTGGTGTAATTCCAGAGGGGCTGATTGGGGTGAGATGGAAAATCAAAGCTGTCATCCAACTTCATTACAAGCTTTGATTTATGCTTCTTTGAAGACAACAACTCCAAAAATTAAAAATCCAGTAGTTTCTCATTGTATTAAGATCTGGTTCCAAATAAGAAAACATTTTAAATGGAATGATGCTTCAATACTGACTCCTATTACACAAAATCACAGATTTACGGCAACACTTAATGAAATCTCATATTTTCAATGGCAAGTTAAAGGAATAACCTCCATGCAAGATTTATTTTTTGAAGGAGTGTTTGCAACTTTTGAACAAATTTGTGAAAAATATCAACTATCAGATACTGATTTTTTTACATATCTACAAATTTGTAGCTTTATAAAAACATCATTTCCATCCTTTCCTTATCAGCCCCCTGATTCCAAAATGAATACTGTGCTCTTACAAGACCCATTGAAGAAAGGTTCAATTTCCATAATCTGTACAGAACTATTTGATAAGGAATATACACCTTCACTTGACCATCTAAAAGAAATGTGGCAACAGGACTTGGGAATTGTCATCACTGCTAAACAATGGACCAGAGCTCAAGAAAACATTCACTCATCTTCAACTTGAGCCTGAAATGGATTGTTACAATATCAAAGTCCTGCAAAGGCTTCACCTCTCTAAAGTGCGACTCTCCAAAATGTTCCATGGAGTTAACACTGCATGTGACATGTGACAGCTCAAACCACACTGGCACACACTTTCTGGAAATGCTCAAACATAAAGCCGTGCTGGACTAAAATATTTGGTATGTTGTCTAATATTTGTGAAATACATTTGCACCCTGACCCTGTACTCGTACTATTTGGAGTACCTCCTTTGACGGTCACTCTTTCGAGCAGACAAAAAATAATTGCAAAATTTGTTATAGTACTTTCCAGAAGACTGATCCTAATAAAAAAAAAAAAACCCTCACACCTGTATTAATCTGCTACATGATGTTATGAAGCATATTCAGCTAGAAAAGATAAGGTTTGAATTAAAAGGAAAAGCAAATGATTTTTATTTGACATGGAGCAGTTTTCTGGAATACTTTTGACAAACACAAACACGTAAACAAATGAGCCCAAACTCACCAAACTGCATCTAGACACATTGACTTTCAATAATCAGCCAGCTTTTTTTGATACGTCGCTCGGTCTCCTCACAGCACGCCGTCGAAAAACGCCTTCATTTCCTGTTATTTGGACAGCCCCTCACGAGCTCAGGCATTGTCCTAGAACACTCAGATTACAGTCAGTTATGTGCCATAACGGTCCTCATGTTATGCATTTTAAAGTTTAATGCAACTCAACTCTATAGCGCCCCCTACCATAGAACTAAAATATTAACATTCTTCCACAGTAACCAAACTGTGCAGTAAAATTCTATGCCTGAAGACAAGCAAAAAATTATATTACCATTTTGATGCATTTATAACCGTTGGCCAGCGGGGGCGCAAAGACCCCACGAAAAATACAAAAAAATTTCTTACAAGCACATACTTTGTCCGACTGTCTTGAAATTTTGATCAATCATACACAACATGATGCTGATTATATTGATGTATGAATGACTGTGACGGATGCTACAGCGCCACCTATGGGAGTGTGCAAAGATAACAGTGCAATTTAAAAAAAAATACTTTTAACAATCTTTTTCATATTTGACAGAAAATTCCTTTGTGGCCTCCTGATCAGAAAAGTCAATCAGCTCTTTCCTGTAGCTTCCATGGTTTTGACTCTAGAGGCTTCTCTAAAACCCATTCGTTGTCTATGTGGGAATGTCGTTTGGCTTCCAATTATTCAAATAAACTGAACTCCTGGGTGTTTGGACCAAATGAGCCCAAACTCAGCATGCTGCATCGAGACACATTGACCTTCAATAATCAGCCAGCTTTTTTTGATCTGTCGCTCAGTCTCCCCGTAACAGGCCCTCAAAATGCCTTCTTTTCCTGCTACACCAGTCCACTCTGGGCTGGCTGAACTGCGAATTGAGTCAATAATCTTTAGTTTCCTTTGAGTCAATAATTTTTATTTGCCTACATTTCTTCTTTCTCTTTTTAAAAGTTGACCACTGTTATCTGGTTTCTGTCTCTTTTTTTGAATATATCTTTTCTAGCTATTTCTCTTCTTGACTGCAGTACAGCAGCCAGATTCCTTGGTGGCGATAATCCCCTTTTGAAGTGAAAATCTACATTCACTGTATTTTGGTTTCAGTTTCTGTTAGTTATTTTTTGAATCACGTATAAAACCCTTACATTGACAGAACCTGGGTCACCTTTTCTTTTTTAAAATCATCTTCAACTATTTCTTGATTTTTTTCCACCACCCTGCCACAGTAACACCCCTTTCCCAGTGAAACTAGACTTTTTTAAACACGGGTCGACCTGCTAACAATCAGCCATTGAGTCCTTTCTTTCCTACCGTAGTCCTAACTTCACCCTGCTGTTCAAACATCTTCAGGCTAACAGAGCTGTGGACCGATACATCTGCCATTCCTGTTTTGCACTAAGCCACCCTATAAGTCTCCCTCATATTCATTACATTTTTAAAGGAATTTTCAGATTCTTAAATCCCCCGGTCCCACACACTAAAAAATGTTGAGTTACTTTGTTAACCCAATCGCTGGGTTAGAGTCCATCAGACCCAACATAGATTTTTAAACTCAGCGTTGTTTTGACCACTGTTGGGTTGTCAACGGGTCCAAAGAAATTCAAAATAAATACTTTAAACATTGCTTGCAAGTGTGTCATTGCATATTGTATTATTTGCACCACCAAGTATAGATTGAATTTTGTAAACAGCTAATTTTCAAACTTTTTTAAAATTCAATCTATACTTGGCTGCACGGTGACGCAGTGGTTAGTGCTCTTGCCTCACAGCAAGAAGGTCTTGGGTTCAAGTATCGGCTGGGAGTCAGGGCCTTTCTGTGTGGAGTTTGCATGTTCTCCATATGTGTGCGTGGGTTCCCTCCAGGTACTCCAGTTTCCTCCCCCGGACCAGAAACATGCATGTCAGGTTAATTGGTCACCCTAAATTGCCCCTAAGTGTGAATGTGAGTGGTTGTTTGTCTCCATGTGTCAGACTGATGACCTGTCTGAGGTGTACCCCATCCTCGCCTGCAGCAGCTGGAATCAGCTCCTGCAACATGCAACCCTGAAAAGGAGAAGTGGCATAGAACATGGATGGATGAATCAACACTTTTTGGAAGATCATGTAGTTAATTTTACCCAGAATTTGGGCACATTCAACCAGTGTATATGGTAAAATTGACCCAGGGCTGAAATTAATTTGATGCAACAGTTGGGTTAAAAATGAGCACAATATTGAACCCAATCATATGGTAGAATCGACCCGAGGCTGAAATTTATTTGACCCAATGATTGGATTAAATTTGTGAACCCATCTGTTGGGTTAAAAAGACCAACCCATTTTGTTGGGTAAAAATAACTACTGTTGGGCTGGTCCAATATTGATTAACTGTTGGGTTAAAAAATAAACCAATTTGGGTTGTTTTTTATCATTCATTTTTTAGGGTGAACTAATGTATTTTCTCCCCGACACGGAAAAATGTGTACATGCACACACGTACACAGATGTGTCCACACTGTTTAACTCCTGCAGTGCGACGTGGTGCCATGCCGTAGTCTAGTCCTCAGACTGGTTTGATCTCCAAACCTGAAGAGAGTAATCAGAAGGTGATGTTGAGGAGCCGCCTGAAGGCAGAACAGGAGACACACGGCAGAGAAACGGCTCCAAACCACACACTCCCAACTCACAAACTAATTGGTGTGTGTCCTTCTCTCCTCCGACACACCATTTGCTAATGAGGACTCGGGGTCAGTGTAATCGTTGCAGGAAACGTTGCAGTGATCAGAGGTGCAATTTGAGGGAAAATGAGTTTCTGTTGGATGACTTCATCCTCTTGGTGGTGCAGGCCGAGCGGCCGAGCCCCGGGGCGCTCCTGATTCATCTCCCTGGGTCAGCGACAACATGTGTGTGTGTGTGTGTGTGTGTGTGGGTGGGTGGGTGAGGATGATGAGACCACCTACAGACGATTCGGCAGACACTTGAGGAGATGTACTCAGTCTTGATCCTCTTGGTCTTATCAGGGTTCTCACAGGAGGAGCGCTCATTACCGATCTGTGATTAAACGAGAGTGCCGCCTGAGTTGAGCGCGGCTGATTAGGATGAGTTCATGCAGATACTTTCCTGGTTATTCACGGAGAACGTCAGGATACCTCCAGCGAGGCTGCTCATGGTGAGCTCCAGGCCGGCCTGGCCTTGTGGACAGAGACCTCCTCGTGTTTCAGTACTGACTCATCTGATACACACAGCTGGAGAACACACAGAAAGGGGTAAACTCTCCTCAGAGGAAGACCTTGGTTCCATGGTCTTGTTGGGTGGGGGTTGCATGTTCTCCCATGTGTGTATCTGTGTGCTGGTAGACCAGTAGGAGTGGGAGAAGTGGAGGTAAAACTGCGTTAGTTCCTGCAGTCTGGGAGGTGGGGCACGTGGAGTTTGCATGTTCTGCCTGTGCGTGCGTGTCGTGATGGACTGCTCACCTGTCCAGGTCAACCTGCCGTCACTCCTCAGCTGGATCGCCTCCAGACTCATAAAGTGTCCATGACGCTTGTTATATCCGTGTAGTATAACTTTAAAAGAACGAGACAGGAGACGGACCAACTTCAAGCATGTGTATTACCATTTCACAACAAGGCGCATTAACATCAGCGCACCGGCTCTGGTCCGGGCAGGTAAGGGAACACCGGAGGGACATTTTTAATTAGAGCAACAGTGAATACATAACAACACTCAAACTGCTTCCGAATCTTCGTTTTTGTCAGATCTGCTGCATCAAGAAGATTGCATTGGCTATAAAATCCCGTCTTTCACTGTGAGCCTGTGCTCAATGGAGCTTACCATATAAAAACAAACAATGGGAACGTCTCGTCGCCCGCTCTTTACACCGCCTGCTCCAGCCCTCCTTTAATCACACCACATCTTTGATCCACCCACCTTAAAGGCTCACAAAGTTCTGCATTACTGAGGAAATGTGTGCAGTGGACTGGTCGGCCTGGCCAAGCTGAAACCAGGAGACAGACAGCACAGAGGAAATGGTACACCCAGCATAAAGCTGACATCTTTGATCTGCACTTAGTTTTCCTGAAACAAACAGCTTGATGTTGGCCGAATCGAATGTGAAGATTTAAAGAGAGACAGGTGACATGCTCCAGTGATCAGACAGATCTGAAGCCAGCATGATGTGATTATATCATTAAAATGCTCCACCAAGCCACGTGCATTTCCCTCACCACTCTTCTTCAGCAGAGACTTTCAAATCTGTATTGTACATGAATATAATTAGAAGCCTGTAAACATTTAAAGCAGTTTTGTTGCTGTTCATTGGCATAAAAAACATTTTGAGATAGCTTATGCTCTTCCTCCTCAGGTCTACACGATATTAATTTGTGCTTTAAAATTTATATGAAGGTTGGGTAAATGGTTTTAACCCTTTAATGTCTCAAAAGATGAAATAAAATAAATAGGAAGAATTATTTCACAATAAAAGCTAAACTCCCTGGAAGCTGTGGTTCCACTACAAGTCAGACAGGAACGTTTCAGCTCCATCTCTACACTGAACAAAACCTGTGAGATTGCAAAACTCTAGAAACTCTGACCATGTGCATCTCTGAGCCCCTATCATAGTCCAGGACCGAGACAGACAAAACCTGGAGTCCAGAGCCAGGAGGCCAAAATCCAGAGTCCAGAGCACTGAGTCCAGAGTTCAGAGTCCAAAGCCTGGAGTCCAGAGCCCCGGTTCCAGAGTCAAGATCAAAGAGTCCAGAGTCCGGAGTCCAGGGTCCACATTGCAGGATCCAGATTTCAGATCCAAGATCTCAGAGTCTAGATTTTGAATTCAAGATTCCACAGCCCAGATTCCTGAGCCCAGATTCTGGAGCCTATAGCCAAGATTCCAGATTCCAAAACTCAGAAGCCAGGACCCAGATTCTGGAGCCCAGTGCCCATTTTCCAGATTCCTGAGCCCAAATTTCAGATTCCAGAGCCCAGAGCTCACATTCCAGAATCCAGAGCCCAGATGCCACAATCCAGATTTCAGATTCCAGAGCCAGGATTCCAAAACCCAGAGCTCAGATTCAAGAACCCAGTTTCAACATAACAGAATCTAAATTTTGGAATCCAGATTGTAGAGCCCAGATTCAAGATTTCACATTCCACATTCCAGATTCTAGAGCTCAGAATTCAGAATCCAAGGAACAAAGCCAAGATTCCAGAACCCAGAGCTCATTTTCCAGATTCCAGAGCCACGATTCCAGAGCTCAGAGCCCAGATTTTAGATTCCAGACCCCAGGGCTCACATTCCAGAATCCAGAGCCCAGAGCCAAAAATCAAGAATCCAGATTTCAGATTCCAGAGTCAAGATTCCAAAGCCCAGAGTACACATTGCAGAATCCAGAGCACAGATTCCAGAGCCCGGATTCCAGATTCTAGAGCCCAGAATCAGAGTTACACATCCCAGATTCCAGACCTCAGATTTCAGAGCTCACATTTCCAAGCCCAGACTCCAGAGCCCATAGCCCATTTTCCAGATTCCAGAGCCACGATTTCAGATTCCAGAGCTAAGAGCTCACATTCCAGAATCCATAGCCCAGATTTCAGAATCTACACTTCCAGAGTCCAGTGTCCATATTCAATATTCCAGAGTCTACATTCTGGATTCCAGATTCTAGAGCCCAGATTCAAGATAGAACAGCCCAGACTCCAGATTCCAGAACTCATCTTTCAGAGTTCAGATTCCAGAACTCAGAACCCAGATTCCAGAGCCCATTTCCAGATTGCATATCCTAGATACCAGAGCCCAGAGCCAAGATTCTGGATTCCAGAGTTCTGAGCCAAGATTCTGGATTCCAGAGTTCAGAGCCAAGATTCAACATGCCAGAGCCTTGATCACATTTTAAACTTTCCAGAGCTGAGATTGAAGATTCCAGATTCCAGAGTTCAGAGCCCTGATTCTAGAGCCCAGGTTCCAGGGTCCAGAGTCCAGGCTGAGGAAGGCAGCACGCCTTTGGCAGAGTAAACAGGTAAGAAAGCAGATCTATACTCGACAAAGCATCGGCAGCACTGAAAGGTAAACAGTCCTCCAGCGTTCTCATAAAGGATGGAACCTTCCAAACAGTGGTGGAACACACCAACCAGATCACAAAAGATTTTCAAGACCCTGGGATCACAGAAGAGTGCTTTGCTTTTATTCTCTGTTAATACTCCAAGATGCTGTACCACCTTCAACACCACCTGCAGGATGATGGATGCTTTAACAGACAGACTTTTAGAGTCTCAAAATCGATCAATGACATTTTATACAACGAGAAATTTTCAGATAGCTGAAGGAACAAATCTCCATAGAGTAAAGCTTCAACTAGTCTGAGTTCAGTGCAAACTCAAGCTTCCATACTCTACAAATCCACAGACCTTCCATTTGATTCAATGTAGCAATTCCTTCTCTTGAAAAATCAAAGAGTGAACCGTGAGGAGAAGAATTTCAGCAGTTTGTAGAGAAAAGTGTCTCATTTCCATCTGATTCGGGACCGTAGCTGCTGCCTCTTTGCAGGAATGCTTGTTTTTTGACGTGCCAGTAACACTTTGTAACAGTAAATTATCTGGTCTGAAGCCTTCTCCTGTGAAGCTGTCCTGATGAGGAGGTGAGGAGGAGGTGAGGAAGGAGGAGGTGAGGAGGGGGTGATGGGGTGAGGAGGAAGGAAGAGGTGAGGAGGACTCAGCACGCTACTGAAGAAGATGGTAAAGACAGATGAAAGACGACCTGCATGTTTGACTGAAAAGAAGATGAGATGAGCTGAAGTCTCCAAAACAATCTCATTATTGACACAGTAAGTACAGGCATGAGGGCCTCCTCTCATCCTCCTCCTCCTCCCTTCCTCTCCTCTTCTCCTCCTCCTCCTCTTCATCTTCACTTCTCCTCTTCCTCTGGGTTCTCATCAAAGTGCAGTATCAGAGACCACAAGGGAAATGAAGAAATCACTCCTGGGCATCGCAACATCGCAACACACACACACACACACACACACACGCACAGTCTTGTATTTCTATCCTTGTGGGGACCGTCCATTGACTCCCATTCATGTCTAGCCCCTAACCCTGACCCTTACCCTAACCCTAACCCACACCACAACAAAGCCTAACCCTAAAGAAATGTTTTTGCTCTTTTACTTTTTTCAGTAACAACAACATGGTCAAGAAAACACTGTTTCTCCTGCTTAGGACCGGAAAAAGGTCCCCACAAGGCACGTCGTTCCACGTTTTGCTATCCTTGTGGGGACATTTGGCCCCAACAAGAATAGAAATACAAGAACACACACACACACACACACACACACACACACACACACACACACACAGAGAGAGTTCTGCTTTTCTTCCTTTTTTGAAGAAATAATTGTAAAATGAGGAAAAAGTGGATTCCTGAGTTTTATATGACTGTGTTTCCTCCTGCAGAGCATCTTCTCCTTCCACTGACTTCACCTCAGTAAGTTAACATAAATAAAAACCCATCCATTAAGCTACTGTCAGTGTGGTTTTTGTTTTTTCAGTAAATCATAACTTCGTTCTTCTTTAAGATGGACTAGATCTTTCAGAGGAATCCATCAGTTCACAGACTGCTGAGGCCTAAAATGTCAAAATTTGTGTGACTTGTATGAGTTTGATCCCGTTAGTCATATTTCTCATGGTTAAATCATACATGATGGAGTTTAGGCTGAAAGGACTGACATGTCGGTGATACTTCAGTGGATTTATACAGATATCTCTGTTTGCTGTTTAAGTACAATACTGCCTGAGGAAGAGTTTTAAATGACATGTGAACCTCTTAAAAACAGTTATTAGTCTTTGAATACATGATACAGGTGGACATTAAAGGTCTGGTTTTCACCTTTGCTAAGCTGTCTTCCCCTTTCTTTTCTTCCAGAACTCTGTGTGTTCATGTACATCCTGATTTGTTTCCAAAGATCTAACATGAAGCGGGATGAATCATGTGAGCGTGCTGCAGACGGCGGGTAGCAGAGCCACTCCGGACGCCTGCATCCCCCTCTGTGATTTAGAGGACGCTTCCTCTCACTGAGTTTGTTGTCCTTTCGCCCTGATTCTCTTAAATGCCCATGAAGATAAGATGGCAGAGTGATACGCCAGCCAGTGTGCTCAGACGTTCAAGCATCACGTGAGAGTCAAGCATGAAAATCAGCCCTCCATCTTCACAACAGCTACTGAACGGATCTGTTACACAACACGCTTTCATCCTGACACACTATCAAAATGAGTGTGAGAGGAAGAGAGAAAGTCCCCAAGACAAGCAGGTAAGAACAGACCAGCTGGAAGCGTGAGCTGAAATCTGAAGGTATGAGGCTAACACATGCAGATATACTGTAAAAACAACCTACTGTCTCCCAGGAGTCTTTTCTTTTGTGAAACTGCATGAACAGAGAAGGAAAAGTCCAACCCTGCAGTTTGTACACATACAGTACATCTTTTAAACCAGGGATATAAAGCAGTGTAAATGGCCCTTACCCTGACAGACCTGTTTAATGTGGGAGTTGAAGGTCCTGGTCCAAAGTCACTCCCAGTGTTACTGAGGTTAAAGTAAAACCTTCCAGGGTCAATACTCGTATTTGTTTAGATCGTTTCTCTCTCAGGTGTTTTGTCCAAATGTAAGAACTACATCTGAACTTTATCTGAATTTAGGATGAGAAAATTACGAGTCACCCAGGTTTTTATGTTTTTAAGACAAACTTCTAGTTTGAAAAGTTGATCAGTGTCATCTGGATTCATAGATAAGTAGATCTGTGTATCATCTGCATAACGTGGAAGTTAACGGAGTGTTTCCTGATGATGTTCCCTACAGGAAGCGTGGAGAATGAGTATGGTTACAGGGTGCTTTTAATTCGGAATTGGTTTATTCAGAATTAAGCAAATCAGAATTATATTCAAAAGCTTCATGTTTACATGGAAAGACGAAGGATTAAATCCTCTCTCTCTTTGGGGTCTGTGAAGCGTTCTGATTGGACGAAGCGGCCGTGACGTACTGACGTCTCCCGGAAGTGAACAACGTTAAAGTCTTTCTTTCTCGAATAATTTTGATGCTGCAGCTTTGAAAATGTCTGCGTTGTTGAGCGCCTGTCGATCTGTTCATTTCATTATATCCAATTCCTCTAAAACTGCTGTTAAATAAACCGTGTCCATACGAGTTGGACCGCCATCTTGGAAAATTGCGTCATCATGATGGAGTAGAAAGACCAGAATGAAGTCGTGCCTAATTAGCATATAATTTGGCTTCCAAAGGAGAATAAACCCGCTGGTCTATTTGGATTTTAAATAAATTCTGAAAATAGTTTTAAGGCATTGATGTGGTCATTTTAGAGTGGAATTAGGCTTTATTCAGATTTATGGAGGAATAAAAAGTCCCATGTAAACGTACGAGTATAGGTCCTAGAACAGAACCCTGTGGAACTCCATGTTTAACTTTGATCTGAGCTGAAGAGAGATTGTTAACATTAACAAAGTGGAACCTGTCTGTTAAACATGATGGAGACCAGTTTAATGCTAAACCTTCAATCCCCATAATGCATTCTCGTCTCTGTTCTGGTGCTGTTAGATCTCAGCGCTGCATTTGTTTCTGTTGATGATGACATCCTACTGCAGAGACCAGGACAGAGACCTGACTTTTGTCTGAAGCCGTGAGAAGATCATTAATAACTTTTACCAGAGCTGATCAGAAATCAGCTGATCATCATCTGATTGCAAATGATGAAATAACAATAGAAATAGATGAAAACAAAATTCTTTTGTGGCACATTGAAAAGATTTCAAACGGAGGTTTCTGTTTTTAGGACACATTTTATCTTGCTCTGATTGAAAATCTCATCATTTCTCGGCATCTTCCGGTCTCCATCCCTTCACTTCCCTCCAGCTCATTTACACGGCGCTCAGAGACGTTTGAAACCTGTCAGAGTTCATTGTGTGTGGACCTGCTTCAGGACGAGGATGTGCTGAAGCCAAGCGTTAACCAGTAGATCACAGTGAGATTCACTCGACTCCCCCATTCATGTGGAGCGCTCATAGAAAACCATGCATGCAAAGGAAGAACGTGCAAACGCCACACAGGAAAGTCACTAAGTAAACCGTGTTTATCATGTCTGGTTATATGGACAACAGCGAGTCTGCCTCACTCACAGTGGACTGCAGAGAAAGCGCCAGAATCCCCTGGATGTCTGCACGGACGGCGTGTTATTTGTGTGTTTATTCCAGCGGAGCGGAGGAATGCAGCGGCAGCTGATGCCGAAGACGTGATAGGAGCTGAAAGTTTCAGATATAACACACTCAGGCTCCCGCTGAAAACAAACATTCCTACAAAGAGCCACTAAATGAGCGTTTGTCCAGTGAAGGCTGCAGGACGGGAGGACGATGAGGGACGGAGACGTGTTTGGGACTGCTCTGTCACACCATGCGGGACGCCGCTGGACCCAGCTCATGCTCTCCTGGATCTCACATCCTGTTAGGTTCTAATCTTATTCTTATTGTCAGTTTAATTTATCTTTTCTGGCTAAACGGTGATTTCTTTGTCTTCTGCCTGATTTATTTTTTCCATGCTGGTGTTTGTTTTTTTTAATCATGAAACTTCAACAGAGATGCTAAAATTCGGGCTGTCAGAGTAAGGGCCATTTCACTCTGCTTGCGTTACAGATCCGGAACTGATGCGCAGCGGAAAATTAAGTCACTCAGCAGGAGTGACAAGCATAGATATATGGCCATGGATATGCATACGTCTACTAGCATTACCCCCCACTGTAGCAAACGGCCGTATTTCCACTGGATCTGCACCAGAGGTTTCCCATCCCAACCAGATAAATATGCATTGCAAAGTGCAAGGAGGAACTTTTATTTTGGAAGAGCAGCATCCTGTTGTCCTTGGCTTTCCGGATCCGTCATCTTTTGTCCGATCCTTAACGTGTTGGCTGCTGTATGCAGAGAAAATAGATCACCGCTCCAGATCTGGAAAGCAAAATTAATCCTGATGAATTAATATCAGGATGACTAAAGATACATTTTTCTAAATCTTGATTAGTCACTTAATTAGGCTCAGGGCTTTTATTTCAGTTTGAAAACGGACATTGTATTAAGTTGGTCTACATGGTACTTTATTTTGAAAGAAAGTCCAACAAGGTCAAAAAGTAAATTCTTTCCGTGTTTGATTCCCGATCAAGACGCTGTGGTCAGAAATCAGCGGCTGCAGGAAGTCGAGATGCTGAAACTTCAACAATTACTGGTACTTTAAATTCAACTTTGAACGGATGGTTTGGACTGATGGATGCTTTACATTATGGACTGAAAACTGCCTTCAAATGCTAAACTACACTATCTAAACAATGTAATTGAAAGTGCAATTAATAGTGATTAAGAAATAATGCGATTAATTAATAAATTGAATTGACCTTTTGACAGCCCAGGATAAAAAGGAGCAGTACAGTAGTTTTTTTCGTCCCTCTTATTTTGTCGATGTTTGCTTTAGAGCTCCATCATCATCACCATCAGTCTGGACCACATGCATGTGACTGATTTATTTTATTTTAATGGAACGCGCTGTCCTCTCCGGCCCGGCTCTTCCTGTGTGGCACGTCTGAACTGGATGAAAGGCTGCAGCTCTGTGACGGCCGGGCTCACAGACATGCCGCCGTCTTTCCCCCGCTCGGCTTTCTCTCACGGCTCCCAGTGTGTCCGTGCACGCTGTGACTCTGTCGGGCCGTCTTGGCAGCGTTTCTCGGTCTGAAGCGGATTCCTGCACTTGTATTTTTTGCGGCCCTTGAAGTGGCTCAGATTGTGATAGTGGGGGTTGAGTGCCAGGGGGCGGCCGGAGGGCTCGCCCTACATCATTCATTATGCCCTCGCCCATCAAGCAGCACAAGCGGTACCGGTCTGGAGCCCGGCCAAGAGGGCTCTCGTCATTAACTTGCCACTTGGTGGCCAATTGCTGGAGCAAAGGAGACAAAAGCCGCAGTCCACCCCTGCATGCTCTGATTGCTCTGAGAGAGAGAGGGGGGGAGGGGGGAGGGCGAGGGAGACAGGTGGTGGGTGGTGTGGTGGACGGGGGCCTCCTTCTCGGCTAGGTGGACCACAGACTGCCTGTTGCAGGGTCGCTCTCAGCGCAGGGTGTTCAGGGTCCAGCGGTAAAGAAAGCAGCGTTTCCACTTCAGTCTCTGTCTGTCTTCACGCTCAGAGTCAGGCTGACGTCTGACTCCTCCGATAAACCAGTCAGGTCAAATGAAAGTGAAGAACCAGACAAATAACTGTGGAATTTTCATCAAGAAAATAAAAGCCCTTTTCTCCATGAGCAGCTTGGACCGGTCCTCTGCCTTCCCATTGGCTCCTTTGTCTGCTCGCTCTCCCCGCTGATGGGATTCCGCCACGCTGTGATCCCGCTGCACCTTCGGGCCCCGGGGTTATTTGGATATTGCGCGGAGTCAAAGCTCTGTCAATCAGATAAGCAGTGACCCCGCAGACCGAGCAGATAAGACGTTACATGGCGAGAGGAAATGGCAGACGGCGGGGGACTCGGGGCCCGGCTGTGGAGGCTCGCTGAAGCGAGACTGATCACTGTCGTTCTTCACACTCACACAGGATGCCAAGGAGGGGAATATATTGCCTCTGCCGTCTCCAGACTCGTGTGAAATGAGTTGGGCTTTATTGACGAACGCCATCGTTTTCGTTTGAATAATGAAATCCAGGAGAAGCCGCAAGGCATCCTCCAGAAAAACAAACATTTTCAGAATCACTGCAGCTTTGTGGAAAATCTAATCACTCCTTCAAGACAACATGGGATTAAATTGTAATCCAAAATCCAGAGAAAGGTGGATCAACTGTGATCAACACCCATCAACTGAACATTCATGGCAGATTAAGCAGCTTGCACGTCGCTGTTTCCGCCGCCTCGGGCTCCCCGAGGCGGGAGCAGCAAGACGAACTGGCCCGTCACTTCAATACGCCGAGGAATCACAAAGGAGCGAGTGGAGGGCCGGCCTTTGTGTGGGACCGCGGCTTTTGGGTGGTCCGCAGGTTGGAAGCCCTCTGGGTGGGATCAAGCAGACCTCCACATATAGCAGCGATCAGACGACCTGTCGGAACAGGGCAGACACGGATCTAACGCCGCCGCCGCCGGCACAACGCTCCAGACCAGGCGAGAAATCACTTCTCCACAGAACTGCTGCTCCTCACTCCTCCCGCGGGGAACGATGGAGGCTAATGTGTGGAAAAATAAACCTTCTTTAGCTCACATTTGAGGGAAAAACCTCAGCAATGAGAAAAGTAATTACCAAAAGTACAGTGTAACTTTCTGCAGAGCGGTGAATTAAATGTGTTTCTCCTGAAGGCGCAGACCACACGATAATGTGGGAAATGTGTGTGTGTGTGTGTGTGTGTGTGTGTGTGTGTGTGTGAGACACACAGCGAGTCTGGGAACTGGCCCGGACCCCGAGCCACTGAGCTGATGTCTCGTTTCTTCTCTGGAGAGACCCTCCACGGCCGTTGTTCACGGAAGGCGGAGAAGCACTAGTGAACGGACGGGGGTTCAAACACTGCGCTGTCTGAATGGGGGGGTGGGGGGGGGGGGGGGGGTAACCACTCCACAGCGCTCATTAAACCCTGTTTGGAAGTTATCTGACTTCATTACACAAAGTTTTCCAAACTAATTTGCCAGGTGCTTCATGTATATCTGTACATTTACTCTAGTTTTTTGTGTGTGTGTGTGTGTGTGTGTGTGTGTGTGTGTGTACAGCACACTTTGGTCTACTTTCCAGGATACAACCTAAAAAAAAAAAATCACCTTTTGATCTGCGTCCTGCTCCTTCGGGGATGTTTGCTGTTAACGAGACAGATGTAGGCAGCGCAGTGACTGTTATAAAGTACCAGGCCTAATGGGATTTGGTCGGCCCACCCTCCATGATGCCTGAGTGCTGCTGAGCAGCGGGACTCGGGTTACAGCACATGCTCAGGTTGTGGTTTAACACTTGTGGGACGTGTAACACACACACAGCGGTCATGTTCTCTCAAACACTGCCGTCACAGTTTTCTTTACAGACTCGGCCCCACTGTGTTTCAGCATCTTTGGGGGAGATTTTAAATGTTCCCAGCAGTAGTTTGAATTAGAAAGAAAACATGCTTCCATGTTCAAAGGCTTAAAGTGTAATCAAACAAATGATGAATCAGAGAAAGAAACCAGGTAACATGAAGAGATGGAGCCTGCAGTCAAATAAACATCTCCTTCTGTGGGTGAAGGTCTGATCATTGTGTAATAGTAAATAAAAAGTGAAGGAGCACGTGGCTGCAAACAGCTGAGTGGACTGTGTGTCTGCAGCGCCCTCGAGCGGCCCAAACCGGAACTGATGGAAAACACACATGAACTCCAGGCCTGATACTTCTGCAAACTGAACAGTGAACTGCTTCATAGATGTTAGTCACATGTTGTAGCTGCACTGTACTGACCGTCTGCCTTTTTTTCTGTCTGAATATATGAGGATGAAGGTTCTCCCACTAAGTTAAGTACTTTGAAAATCAAAATTTAAATTTGATTAATCTTAAAGCTGCACATTGAAGCTTGTTGTTTTTAACCATAAAATGTAACTGCGAGCTCATTCAAATAATTTTCTTTCATTAAACAGAAGTGTGCACTTTCAGATAAACAATGTGTCTGTTTTTATTTGAAGTGTTGCAATTTGTTATTCAGCTATAAATCTAAAAACCTAGTGACCACATATTTTCTTCAATTTGTATTAATTAAAAGTTTTGAGAATTTATGGGTGACTGTGGATTGGTTGGGATCAGTCAGAAGGTTGCAGAAATAGTATCGGTCAGTGTGGAAAAATTAATAAAATATAATTACCAAGTCAGTTGTTTGGTTAAACACTACAGATTAAACAGTTTATTCCCTTAACGTCTTGTAAATTTCAGTTGTTTTCATTTAAGGACATAAAATTCCACGAAAAAAACGTATTTTTTCATCTTTTGTAAAATTAGTTTTGCAAATAAAAATATTTATGTTACATTATTGTTTTATTGTTGTAGAATTTCCCGCCCTCTCTTCAGAAATGCCACGTCCGGTTTACCCGGAAGTGAGAACCATTCCAAAGATGGCGGAGCAGGGTCCGATGGCCATAGCGATGCGGCTCCGAAACCAGCTCCAGTCCGTCTACAAACTGGACCCGCTGAGGAACGAGGTGAGTGTCCGCGGTGCGGGAGCTCGGCCGGGCGGCGGGGGCGCGGCGGGCCGGGCCCGGGCGCGCTGGGGCCGCGCTAATGCGCGCTGTTCGCGGGAGATGGAGGAGAGACGAGAGAGGTACTGCGCCTGCGCTAAGAGCGGTGTTACGGAGTAACTGGTTTCCTAGTAATCTGAAGCCCGACTTCCTTTGGCGTCCCTGCCTGCTGTCCACTGACTGCGGTCAGACTGAACCGGCTGCAGTGCAGTGGAGACTCTGTCCTCTCACTGAGGTTGAGACCTGAGTCTGAGTCCCGTCCCTGCCGGGACGCTTCAGGACTCTCGTTACCTGAGCGCGTGCATCAGAGTGGCGGTCACAAGCCGACACACCGAGGAAGAAGAAGAGTCGCTAAAAGTACGAACTCAACAGTGTGGTTAAATGACAGGACGTGTTCCTGTTTGCCTTGTGTTCTTTTTCTTCTGTTTTTTTTAACATATAAAGCTGAAGTTATCAGCAGTAACGAAGGACGCCAGGGGAAGTGGGTCACCAGTTAACACGGAAACCATCTCATGTGGAACACGGGAGCAGCTCCGTGTTGTTCTGCGGAGCAGCGTGTTCACCCCCCCAAATAAACTCAGCGTTTCTCCCCCGTGAACTCACACAAATCATTTTTTCAGTGGCTTTGAACCGTGCCGAGAGCAAAGCGGTCCGGTACCGGTCCGCTGTCGTCCAGAAAGAACTCCGGTACCGATCCGCTGTCAGCCCGGTAGAACTCCGGTTCCGGTCCCGCCGCATTTCTCTGGTGTGATGAAGTGAAGCGGTCCCGCGCCAGTCCGGTGCCTCTGGTCTGGTCTCACCCAGGGATCACTCTGGTTTCGGTTCGGTTCACCGTGTCTCTCTCAGTTGCGCCTCTTCTTCGTCACTTTGTTTCACATCAGCTTCTTAAATTCCTGGAAAATAATAAAATAAACCTCCTTCTGCCGCACGTGTGAAGTGACGGAGGGATCGGTGATTGGTTATTTATTGATCAGTGATTGAATCTGTGAATCAAACGAAGCTCTCTGGCTGTGAGTCTTCCTGAAGAACCACGTTTCCTCACATCGACCTGACAGTTTTACATCAGGATGCCTGTGAACTTTTTTTCTGCTCCTGTTGTTCTCCTCTGGGGTCAAAGGTCAGGGTCAACCCGGTGGCATTCTGTCCCGTTTGTACATTTTGGAGTCTGTCTGTGTATTTCTTTCAACTCTCGCATTCAATTTTTTTTTTTTTTTATTGTGAGTCAGTTTGACCTTTACTGCCACGGCAGACGTGTGTGTAATCAGAGTGAGAGTGATGCAGCTCAGTGTCGCACGGCCCGCCGCCGCCGTTCTGTCGCCCTGTCAGGAAGTGACGGCTGCTGTTCTCCACAGGAGGAGGTGAAGCTGAAGATCAAGGACCTGAACGAACACATCGTCTGCTACCTTTGTGCGGGATACTTCATCGACGCCACGACCATTACCGAGTGTTTACACACCTGTGAGTGTTTCAGCTCCTCTCACGTCTTCAGTCCGTCCGGATGTTCATGATCACTGAAGCGCGTGCGTGTGTGTGTGTGTGTGTGTGTGTCTGCAGTCTGTAAAAGCTGTATTGTCAAATACCTGCAAACGAGCAAGTACTGTCCCATGTGCAACATCAAAATCCACGAAACGCAGCCGCTACTCAACCTGAAGCTGGACCGGGTGATGCAGGACATCGTCTACAAGCTGGTTCCGGGCCTGCAGGAGAGTACGTACAGCGGCGGCGGCGGCAGAACGTCCCCTGAAACGCCAGTCCGTCCTGTCCTTAACCCCTTTAAACGTCTCGTTTCAGGCGAAGACAAGAGAATAAAGGAGTTCTACCAGTCGCGCGGTCTAGAGAGGGTCATCCAGCCAGCGGGAGACGGTGAGTGGCGGCCGCGCCTCCGCCCGCTGCTCCTGCAGTGACGGAGCCAGGAAGAGGCCGTCGCTTCGGAACCGCTGCTGAAACTCGAGAGCTGGAGACACAGCCAGTGACTCCTGCTCTCCTCTCTCTCTCTCTCTCTCTCTCTCTCCTCCGTCCAGACGGAGTCCCCGACGCCACCGGCTTGCCGTACACCAGCTTCGACCACTCGAAGGCTCACTTCTACCGATACGACGAGCAGGTGTCTCTGTGTCTGGAGCGTCTCAGGTAGAGCGCCGGCCGCCCCGCCCCCTCAGCAGGACGTCCGGACGCTTTAAACCAGGCTCTGTTTTGTCTCTGCAGCTCGTCGCTCGCCGGGAAAGATAAGACCAAGCTCACTCTTCAGGTGAGGGACTCCGGTCTGCGACGCCCGCTGGTCTGGGGTCAGTTTGAGGCGGAACTGCTGATGAACAGCTGGACCGATTGATCCGGTCTGGAGGAACAGTGACTCAGACTGAACCAGTCAGGAATGAGGCTCACGTCTCTTCAGACAGTTGTTGATTAAACTCGGCTGAAGTTAATGATTGATCAGAGCTGAAACGTCAGAACTAGTGCTGTCTGTTTTGGTAGCATTACTAGGAGGGCTGTTAATTAATTAGGGTTAGAAACAGGAGAGAAAATTCACTTATCTGAAGCTTAAAATGTTTCAAACCTCCTGTGGCGTCGATGTTCTGGACTGTTCTACACTGACAGAGAAACTGGGACTGCCCTTCCCTTGAGCAACTCAACTTTAACATGTTGGATAGTTCAAATCCCTCATGAGTGTTTTCTGATGTGAAACTGCTCCACTTGAGGGAAAAGATTCACATCAAGACAATATTGTGCATCAAATTGGTGATTTTGTGTTAATTTCAAGTTCATAAATGACACAATTAAAAATGGTTATTTAAACTTTTAATCAGTCGACAGCACGAGTTAAAATATTTTAGCATTTTCAGAAAAAAGCAACACACATACACACACACACACTCACACTCACTCTGAGTGGCTGTTTATTGGAGCTCAGCTGTGTAAGCTGAGATATGAGACTCCAGGAGCACGTCTCTCCTGCTGTAAGGCCCCGATCCGTCCAGCAGAGGGCGCTGCTGTCCCACTGACCTCCCGGTCGGTGTAACGTTCTCCTGGTCGGGTCCAGCTTGATGTGTGTCTCTCCTCTCTGCAGCAGAAGTTCGTCCGCTGCTCGGTGAGAGCCGAGGTGAGACACCTGAGGAAGGTTCTGTGTCACCGGCTCAACGTGGAGAAACACCAGGTCAGTGGCTGCAGCCGGGTCAGGGGTCAGGGGTCAGTAGAACCTGCCGTGTGTTTTAACCTCTGAGACAGATGTGGGCAGCTGGCCGGAGGCTCCGCCTCCTCCGGGTTTGGTTTGATCAGTCTTCTCCTCTCCAGGTCCAGATGCTGTTCAACAACGAGTCTCTGCCCGATCACATGACCATGAAGCGGCTATGGCTGTCACACTGGTTTGGGAAGGTAGGCTGGCCGACCCTGACCCCCCCCCCGGAGGTGACGGATCGCTGTCTGACGCTCTCTCCTCTTCCTCCTCTTCCTCCTCAGGCTCAGCCGTTAGTTCTTCACTACACCGTCAAGGACAAGCGCAGCAGATAGGACCTGCTGCCTCCGCCTGTACATATTTTGTACCATACATATTCTATTTTAATAGTGTTTGTGTACATATACTTATTTTCCTTGTTTTGTATTTTTGAAATAAATTTGAAATCTGAAAAATCAACCATTGATTGATTGATTGACTGATTGACTGGCAGCATGAAGCCTGTTTTCGGATGAGCTCCTCTTCTGCTCAGACGGATCCAGTAATCCTCCGTCCGGCTGTAATCCTGCGTCCAGAGCGGCTGCTGAGCTTCATGGATGAAGCCAGTTTGTTCCAGGAGCTGCTCCTGTCTCCTCACTCAGCGCCGCCAGGTGGCGCCCCCGGCCAGCTGTGATCCGTGCTCCCGATCATCTGAGCCTGTCTCCGCAGGACTCACTGTCCCCAGGTCTCTGGTGTCCTGTGATCCGATCCTCAGATCCTCTGGATTCAGGAGGAATCAGCCTGAAGCAGGTGAGAGTGAGGATCACTTCAGGATGAGCGCGGGTGTTTGTGTCTGGAAGGTCAGAGGTCAGATTTCGGATGGAGGAGGAGGAAGAGCAGCTCTTCATCAGGAGCCTGGAGGGAGACGGCTTCAGCCCGTCCCGCTCCCGGAGCAGGAGCTCCCGGCTCTTCCTATATGATCCCACTCACACGGATAAACCGATCCCAGTCTCAGCCTGTGGCCTCACACACACACACACACACACACACACACACAGAACAGCAATAATCCTGCCGCTATGACCTTTAAGGCCAAACTAATGTTCCCTGGGTTCTGCTGGACGGAGCCTCTGGTGCTTCTGGGCCTTATTTTCTCACTAAAGAAACCAGGCCTGTGTGTGTGTGTGTGTGTGTGAGAGAGAGAGAGAGATATTTTAAAGGAATGCAGCATACATGAAAATAAAAAATGATCTAGAAAATCACGAATTCTCTGCAGTAAAGGTTAAAGCTTTAAAATGACAGAGCTCTTTCACCCTATTATATTTTAATTCAATTTATTAGAATCAAACCCTCTCAGCTTTAGGAGCAGAACGCTTTATTTCCAGTCTCCTGCCGCCTCTAAACGCTCCATTATAAAAGCCTACTTGACTTTTCAACCTCACTATTCCAGCTGATTGCTTCTATTGTGTTCAGCAACCTGCTCTGCCTCTGCCTGCCCAACGCTCAGAGAAACCAGACAAAAAGGCCCAAAAGACACAGAAGAGAGACAAAAAAACAGCCCAAAACACACTGAGAAAATCCAAAAAGAAACAGGAGAAACACCAAAAGAAACACAGACGGACAGAAACAGAAAAAAAGACCAAAACAAAGAGACAAAAACAAAAAACAAAAAAGAAACAGATGAAATACACGAATGGAAGAAAGTGCATAAATGAAACGCAAAAAAGACCACCAGAGACAAATCCACGAAGAGCCGTTTGGTTTCTTTTTAGGATCTAAAGATTTGATCTGTAAAATTTTTAAAGTTAAATCACATTATAAGGTCTTCATCTTATTTAAACTGAACAAATTCTGCTTATTAAATTACAGAAAAATTCGAAGTGCAAAATAAATAAACAAAAACTGTGTAAAATCTTGGAAATGTCCCAGTTTATCTGCAGTTTTAAATATTATTAATCCGTCATCGATGTTCATGGATTTCATTCATGAACAAATATTCAAATATTACATTCATGGGATTTTATTTTACAGTTATTTCAACAAAATGTAATAGTATGCAAGTTAAAAATATAAATATTTTACGTTTCTAAATTTAACACAAACATTAACTGGGATTAATTGAGATATTTTAAAATTATTCTTATGTAAAATCCAAAATCTGCGCAAAACTTTCATTTTTACAATTGTTCAAAATAATCCTGTATAAATAACCTGATTGCGTCAAAAACTACAACAACAACAACACACACGCACACTCACACACACACGGTCAAACTGTTGCAAATGGTGGGCCCGCGGCCGCCTCCCATTGAGCTTTATTCATTAGATCCTCACTGCGACCATTTGCTATTCATGGCACTTTCCTCCCCAAACAAACCCGAGCCCGGAGTGGCAGATGCGTGCCATTATTGCGCGCGGCTCGCTGGAAGCTGTTTTATGTGAGGCAGAGGCGGGTTAACCTAATCAATCATGTCGACCGGTTGTGTTAAAGAAGGAGGAAGAAAACATATGGCGCGGGGCGGAGGCGCGCCGCTCCTCCGGACCGGGACCTTCTTGTGACAAGACGGGGCCGAAGAAAGGGAAGAAAGGCGGAGGACGGCTGCTAATTGAAGTCACGGCACTTCAGGGCTCAAAGCAGAGGTCAATTATTCAGAGAGCTGCTGTTTAACCGACACGCCGCAGTTTTCGGCTGGAATATTTTACGCATTTCCAAATCCAGAGGCCATTTAATCCCAGCGTGTCCGGCGCGTTCCTACACACCCAAACTCAGATTTTAACCTCTATAATAATGCTGCAATATTTAATTCTGCAATTTATGTGTATTAGCCTATAATTATCAATTTATATTTTGGAACAATTAATTATAAAGAATATGTTTTTGATTTCCTTTCAATCGTCGCTAAATTTAGAACATTTCTAAAGCTTGTCTGCGCAATAACATCCAGTAGATCTGCGGGATTCTTCAAATATCATATAACCTTTATTTACATAGATGCTGATTAAATAGAATGTTACAATAAAATTATCATATGGTGTCTGATCTATGTACAACAACTGAGAGCGTGGAGGAGGTGGCGCGCTGGGCCTGCACGGAGCTTCTCCTTCAGTCTGCACGAGCGCGTCGAGACAAACTAATTCGTCCATCCAAAAAGAAAAAAAAAAGAAAAGAAATGGCGAAAAGAAAAAAGAATTGCACGACATTTCCACCCCTTTAAAAAGCAGTCAGAGATTAAAATGCAGGTAATAAAATGTTTACAGTTCTCAGTCTGTCAGAAAGAAGCAGAAATCCTTCAGGCTGAAAGCTTTACAAGTCCCAATAATAAATTAAAACGAGGGCAGCGGGGTGGAGGGGGGGATCTCCCCCCGGATCTTTATATGTGTTTATATCCTCCTCTTGACAATATCCGTGCAAAAGTTTGGGAGGAAAAAAAAGTCCCTTTTGGATTTTCTCGTCGTGAATCTGGTGAAAACCACCTGAGAGTCAGTCGTCCACCTCGATCTCCTCATCGTCCTCCGAGAACTCGTCCGTGGTCTGGTCTCTGGAGGAAGAGGGGGACTGTGGGAAGGCTCTGTGTCCCGGGGAGGTGGGGGAGATGCTGGGGGAGCGCGCGCCGGCCTGCGCCTCCTCCACGTTCTCCATGCTGACCAGCTTCTGCAGCGTCTGCGGCGTGATCTTCTTCAGCGACTCCACGTCCGCCTTCATCTCCTCCAGGTCGCGCTTCAGCTTGGCCCTGCGGTTCTGGAACCAGGTGATGACCTGCGCGTTGGACAGTCCCAGCTGCTGCGCGATCTGGTCCCGGTCCGCGGGGGACAGGTACTTCTGGTACAGGAAGCGCTTCTCCAGCTCGTAGATCTGGTGGTTCGTGAAGGCCGTGCGCGACTTCCTCCTCTTCTTGGACGTCTGCCTCTGGCCGAAGGCGTTGATGTGCTCGCGCCCTGCGGTGGAGAGGGAGACGGTGGGAGAGCAGTGAGGATCTGGGCAGGCCCGCCTCGGCTGTTATTATTACTGCACAATCCAGGGATTTCTTTAAAATATATATTTTCTAAATTAAAAACCACTCTAAATTCACACGAGCTGATATTTTTAGTTTAAAAATTAAAACATTAAAAACTTGCTCAGAACATAAAACGTCAATAATAACTTTAAATCCCATCAAGCGTATAAAGTTCCAGTGATTATTGTTGTTGTAATAAAATGTGCTCAGGGTCTATTTTCTGTGCGGGGAGGCCTGAAGGCAGCCTGGCTCCCTGACGGCGCTAAAACTTTCTGTTAGCTTCACATCATATCTAACAAACGTGAGCGTCAAAGCGCCTTTTCTTCTCCAGCTCGTCGAGCAGCTGATCCGACAAAACAAACCCGGAGGAGGATCTGAGCTCCGGATCTCTCCACACGGCCCGAGAAAACCCGAATAAACAAGAGCCCGATTTACCTTCCGCGGCCTGGATCACGCTGACTTCCAGACCCTTGAAGGTTTTGCTGGCCAGCTCCTCCAGCGCGCACAGCGGCGACGACGGCGTGCTGATCCCGTTCCTGGCCGCGCCGGAGCCCGTCACCTTCTCCAGCGCCCGGGGAGGACAGATACTGGCCGCAGACTTCTTGACGGAGGGCTTGTTGAGGATATCCTCGATGCTGAAGGGCGTGAGCGGCTTGTTGGAGTTGGCGGGCGGCGGCAGCTGGTCCAGCGGAGCGCGCCTCCTCTCCTCCCCGCTGGACTGCAGCACGGAACCCGCCTTCGCGTCTTTGCTGGAGGTCATGGCAGTCCCGGACGATCGCTGCGCTCTCAAAAAAGTTGGTTATTTCATTCAAGTGGCGGGTGGAAGCGTCCACAGGTCCTCCTCGCGCGGCTCCGCTGACTTTTGACAGTTGGGCTTTAGCTGGGCTCGGTGCGCTCCTCCAGAATAAACATGCTGCTTCGCTTCGGGCGGAGTGGCGGAGGCAGCCGGACTGTGTTCCCCTCAGAGAGCCCCGGTCCCGCTGCCAAGCTCCATGAAGGTCTTCAGGAAGAAAGAGACTGGAGGGGCTGGATCCCTGCAAGGAGGGGAAAAGCTCTTCTCGAGCACCGCGAGCAGGAAAGCTCCTGCTAACGAGTTATTGTTGATTGGGCGAAGTTCAATTAGAGAAACACTACACTACTTGCTGACCCGCCGCCGCGTCTTAAAGGGCCGGACCATAGAACTAATTGGACGTGGGGAATAGGAGGAGTCAGTCTGCTGCCGGCCGGGAGAAAGATGCCCTCCAATGTTTATGCATCTGTTTCCCTCTGCTGGTCTGCTGTGTTTCTCCCAGAAAGCGAGAGTCCATGGCCATTAAAACGCCGCCGCCGGCGCCCCGGTGTCACGGAAAAGTTTGGAGGAACACCAAGCCAACCACTGCTCTCCAGCCGCGAGACTCACTTACAGGCGTTTCCTTGCGTAATTACGCATCAGGCGTTTTGGGTGATGTGCGGGTTAGGAGCGGTGTGGCACCAGTCTGGATTAAAAATATCACAATGAGCACATTAGCTGACCTGCTTCTGGAATGTGATCAAATCACAGCCTGGAATTGGAGGAGAAGCAGCCAGGGTCACACCACAGGCTCTGGACGCGGGTTTTTTCTACTTGTATGATTTATATTCTAAAATAAATATTTAGATTGCAATTTCAAAAATAAAGACTGCGATACTGGCGAGACGGTATTTATGAATCTTTATGAATCCAAAAAGACTCATTGAAGCTATTTGTAATTTAAAACAAAGAAAAGCTCAAAGTTTCAGGGTGAACTTTATTTTATTGCTGTTTCTGATGTTCTGCTGCTGCTCTGTTGTTTTTGCACCTGTGCTCCGGTGCGTCCCTGCAGGTCAGTCCAGCGCTCCGGGAAACTTAACGCGCCGATTATAAAGGTGAGGCCGCCGCCGCTCGGTCTCAGGACGGAGTGTGAGCCCTTTCTCCGTTTCTTTTTATTTTTTCCTTTTTTTTTTTTTTTTTTTTTTTTTTAACTGAAGGAGCTTTAAAGCCATGAGGGAGACGGATCACGGGACGCGGCGGATCCGGGAGCGCAGCAGGTACGTCTCCCAGGCAGTTCCGCTTGTTTCCTGCTCCTTTCTGTTTTATTCCTATTTTATAGAATTCGTTTTAATACAGTGTGGAGCTTGTTTCCTGCCGAGATAATATTAATTTATCAGATATTTTGGGACCACATGAGGCACAGTGTTGTGTGAAAATATCAACAGCTTCAATAAATTTTTTTTTTTTTTTTACAGATTGGTGTTTTAGCTGAATTGTAAAAAGCCACTCCACCTGCAGAAAGCGCGCAGGCTGTAAAAACAAAGGCGCTTTATGAAAATCCACTGTGATTTTTCTCCTGAGCCCAGCGGGGAGGCGCGCCGCTGCGCGCAGGCCCGAGCCAACAGGAGCATATGGTGACATTGGTTTAGGGACAGAGTTATAAAACAGCAGGAAATTCTATTATCGCCTCGGAGGTCCACCCTGATGGCTGCTCGGAATACAGATTTCTCCACGAGTAGTACTCACTGCACTCTGGGAATTTGGACACAAGCACGCGCGCCGTTTTAAAATAAAATAAAATAAAATAAGATGAAAAGGTTTTAAGCTCACAGTGAAGCTGATTCCACATGATGTTTCTGCTACTGGATTTACAAGTGAAGCTACTGAAACATGATTTAAATGTCTAAATATTTTCAAATATTTCTGTGTTCTGGAATAATGAAATAAATGAGCCCATCTTCTATAGTTTTATTCTAATAGACGTTATTCCCTCGTGCGCTTCCGGCCTCTGTCTGCTGAAAATAAAGAGTTTTTCTCTAAATGTGTGAAGAAGCTCTGCGCCCTGATGGAGCCTCCACCCGCTGCACCCTCTCCTCCCTCTGCTGAGGGAGATTATTCACCTTCATTTGGCTCTAATTTAAAAAAAAAAAACCTTAAAATAATCCCGAGCAGCGGCTGAGAGGCTCGTTCATGCTGCCTCGATTTAAAGGTGATTAGAAGCCGATCAGATCATCGATCATCGGATCTGGAGACATCTAGTTTGATTTCACATCGCAGAGCTGAGTTACATTTCTTCCCTTCATGAATCCACTGTGATTCCCTCAGCGGTTAAACTGCAGCTCCTCTTGTTTCACCATCAGCAGTGATCAGGATCAATTCCTGCACCTTTCCACCCTCCGCAGCTCAGATCACCGCAGTGAAAGCAGGTTTTCTCTCATTAATCATGAGTTAATCCACCTCCTCCACGCTCAGAGGGCATGGCAGCAGCCTCCTCTGCAGACAGAGCGTTAACTGATTAACGCGCCTCACGCAGAAGGCCCGGCAGGAAACACTGGATGTCAGCGGATCCTTCAACTTCATGTTTTCAGATTCATGAAGAGGAATTCTTTTCTTCTGAATGTTTGAATTTCAAGATACCAGCAAGAAATAAATATGAATGAAAAACAATTTGAATTTATGATGAAAAAAAGATTAATAAAATCAGTCTGGACCAAATCTGGACCGGGCCGGTCAGGGTTTCTCCTGCTTTCACAGAGAATCGGAGCCGTTTTAGTGAGCAGAGGTCGAGGAGAAGGAGAGGCGCAGCGCGCGCACGGCGCGCAGCTGAGAGAACCTGATCCAGCAGCGGCGGCGGCCCGGCGCTCCGCTCAGCGCGTGTCTCCGTTTCAGCCGGACTCTTTCCGGAGAGCCGCTCAGCGGCGCGCGACGCCTCTGTTTTCTCCACGACTCTGAAGAAAAACACTCAGGCTGAAGGAGAAAAACCTTTATTTTCCATTTTGACTGCAGGTTTTTATTTAGGGCTAACTGTGGTTTTCATCTCCACGTGCGTAATGAGAGGAGGACCTCTCCCACCAGGCGCGCAACACCTGCCGCCCTCCGAGTGCGTGCGCGCGCCTCCTCTCATATTATTCTATGAAACCTTTGTCACTGCAGAAGCGTCTGCATTTCCTCTGTGCACGCGCCGTTACGCAGTGACGCGCGGACACGCACAGGTGTCCCGCAGTGACGCGGGGGTCCTCCATTGGCCCCGCGTGACGCTCATCTGAGATTACAGCAGACGACCCGAGATTTCATTCCTTTAGTCACTTCAGATTAAAAAAAAAAAAAAGGAAAAAAAATCTTTAAACTTCAGCTTGAAAGAATGTTTCACAGTTAAGATTTTTTTTTTAATTCACAGAGGCCTTCTGTCACAAACCTCCACTGTTTAAATAAAACTGATTGAGTGATTTTTTTTTTTACAAATAAAAGTTTTTCATTCATTCATACAAATATTTATTATTATAATAATTATTATTATTATTATTATTATTATTATTATTATTATTATTATTATTATTATTATTATTAATAGGACTCTACAGGCAAACAATTTCCAATCTGAGACATGTATTAATGTATTTATTTGACTGTTTATTAAAAAAGTGAGTGAAAATTGCAGGAAATCTGCAAAACGTTCAGACATTAGTTAGTTAGCTATAACCTCAGCTATATCAGTATTTAGCACAATGATTTAATCATTTGTGATTATTAGAAACATGAAAATGTTATTTTTGGAGACAATTAAACAAATGAATGATTTACCAGACAACAGGCTGAAATCTGACATTTTATCATGGAAACTGTTAATTTTAGCAACATTTGCTTTAAAATGATGGCTTCCACACTTCACTTCAAAATTTTTTAATCATTATTAGATTAAAATTTTCTCAGTTTTCAGATGTCAACATATAATCAATATCTACACAAAAACCTGGTTGAGGGAGAAAACAGTCATCTAAACGAGGCTGAAGTCAAATCCAGACAGAGCTCATCATCAATAAGTCATGGATGGAGCAGTTTGTTTGTGTTCTGATATCAGGCCTGAATCAATAATCAACCATCAGAGACCAAGTGGAGCTGCTGCTGTTTCTCAGTGACACACACACACACACACACACACACACACACACACACACACACACACACACACACCCTCCCTCAGGACCGACTCTCTATCGGCCCTCTGGGGCCCGTTGAAGATGATAAAGAAGGAAGCAGCTACAACATTACTGCTGTCTGAGTCCTGACTGGCTTCATTACCGAGCAATTATCCCACTGCGTGTGTGTGTGTGTGTGTGTGTGTGTGTGTGTGTGTGTGTGTGTGTGTGTGTGTGTGTGTGTGGCCTGCAGCCCACTCATTAAACACACCGATGCCTCCACGCTCTAATCTTTATGATTGTCTCCATCAGTATATTGAAATCAGTTTGACTGGTCTGATATGAAGACTGTTGTAATTTTACAGCAAATTATTTTAAATCATGTTCAGAGTTTTTAATGTGGAATCACGAGGTTCACAGTGTGAGTCAAGAAATCTTCATCTTTTCTTCAAGTATTAATGGTGAATTATGACAATACACACACACACACACACACACACACACACACACACACACACACACACACACTCAAACACACGCACAAATGCATACATGTGCATACACACTTCACACTGGAGGAAATTTAGTTTTTAAACTGTATTTCTCTACATTTCACTTTAGGATAAATGACGTTATTGAGCAACTTTATCGTTTCTTCTAATCCAGCGGTGTTCAACCTGTGGCTCTGGAGCCATGTGGCTCCTCAGTCCCTCTACATTGGCTCCATGAAGCTTTCACAGAAGAAACATTGATCTTATTTTTATTATGGTGTCACATCACAGGACTGCTCAGAATGATTCTTCACTCTCGGTTCTAAAGGGATTCAAAAAAGGTTTGAGTGGTTAAAAAACCTGAAAGGTCAAGAATTTCTAACAGAAGAAAATTAATCATGAAGGGAAAAAGCATGTAGAACTGTTTAAAAGAGCTAAAATTTTTTATAACTACTAAAATTTCAAAATTGTAAAAAAAAAAAAAAAAAGAAGAGCAAAACTGTTAAATCAGGTACAAACAGGCTAAATGTGATAAAATGTTCAAGACTGTGATTAAAACCTCATTAATGCATCATGAGATGTTGTTTTATAGTTGCATCAAATTCTCATCAGCCGCATTCGTCTAGTTTTATCGGTTAAATGTGCTTTGCAGCTTCACTTATTGTCACAGAAAAGTCTCTTTAGGCCATAAAGGTCACAGAGTCCTGCTCCAAACCAATGAAGAGTCCCGGAGATACCAGAAGATACAAGAACCCTGAGGTGAACATGAAGCCTGCATGCTGCTTTATTTACTGACACGTCCTTTAAAGAACAGCAGACACACTGCTGCTGTGGGACTGCTTAAAAAAAAACTGACTGAGGAATTAATCAATCAATAAATATGAAATATGCTCAGTTGAGGTCAATTTGAAACATTTCTGCTCAAATCTCATGGAACATGACTGTTTTATTTCCTTCAAAAGTCTCAGAAGAATCAGTAGAATTCCTCTATCATGGCAGCGTTAAATGGAACTGAAGAGTAAAACGGAACATGAAACAATTCAGCTGAACAGAAAATAGCTCAACAGGACCAAGACTGAATTTCCTCTAATGAGCAGAAGTGAGACGACTATTCCACACTTCATCAGGCGACATCTATTCTCTTCATTTAAACCAGAGGACACGTTTCAGTCATTTTCACGTCTTCATGTCTCATGAAGTGTTTCTGAAACTATTGAAATCAGAGGAGAGATTAGAAAACCTCGGCTTTGATTCCTGCTCCAGCTTGTTTTCTTCAAATAATCATTTTCTCTCTTTTTTAAATACAAAATAGACTCATGAAGAAAATAACAGAACAAAATGATAACAACATGACCTTTCATCAGCACACACACACACACACACACACACACTGTCTGGTTCTTGTTTTCCTCCATTACTTTCAATGTTTTAGTTGTTAAATGAAGCAGAAAAATGATTTTTAAGGACGTGAGAACATCAAATCCAGACATGAAGACTTCTTCAGGTTTTTAGTGTTTGGAAAGGGTCCTGAACCCAGATCCATCTTCTCTTAGTGTTTGATCAGAAATCCTTCCCTCTTCAATTCAGCTAAATACTGACATTTCTTCAACAGTGTCCTTTAAAAAGAAAAGAAAACTATTCATTGTTGATTCAAATGAAAAAGTTCAGTTTAAAAAATAGCTGAACAACAGTAGAAAGTATAGGAAAAAGCAGATGGAGGAGGGTGGAGGTCTATTTCTCATGAAAACTCTGGATTTTATACAGAATAACACAAATTCTACTGAAAATCATGAATTTCTGTTCATGAAATAGACTGAAATTCATGGACAGAAAAAAACTCCTTCAGTCTTCAGTTCATCTCTTAAATTCACCTATAGGAAACCTAGAATAAAGTCTGAAATCTAAATAAATAAATAAATAAATAAATAAATAAATAAATAAATAAATAAATAAATAAATAAAGTTGAAATGTTCAAATGAGGTCAAAATAAAATACTCTACTTCACCTCTGGAAAGAACGTGAAGAATCAAGTAGCACTGGTTTTAGGTTTGATGTTGATTTTTAATAAAGGAAAAATGTTGAATTGTTGAAGTTGGTTTGAATTTGATAAGAGAGAGAGAGAGAGAGAGAGAGAGAGAGAGAGAGAGAGAGAGAGAGAGAGAGAGAGAGAGAGAGAGAGAGAGAGAGAGAGAGAGAATTAAATGGGACTTTTTATTCCTCTATAAATCAGAATAAAGCCTAATTCTGCTCTTAAATAACCATGTAAACCCCTGAAAACTTTATTCAGAATTAAGTTTGAATCCGAGTAGACCGGTAGGTTTATTCTGCTTTGGAAGCAGAATTGTGCTAATTTGGGCGACTTCATTCTGGTCGTTCTGCGCATGCTCCGTTGTGATGACGCAATTTTCCAAGATGGCGGCCCGCGGTCCGCGTTTCAACTCGTATGAAGACGATTTGTTTAACGGCAGTTTTAGAGGAACTGGATATAATTAAACGAGCGGGTCGACGGGTGCTTAACAACGAGGGCATTTCAAAGCTGTAGTGTCAAAGTTAGTCGAGAAAGAAAGACGAGAAAACGCTATTTATTTCCGGGAGACGTCAGTACGTCATGGCCGCTCCGTCCAATCAGAACGCTTCACAGACCCCAAAGAGAGAGAGGATTTAATCCTTCGTTTTTCCCATGAAAACATGACGTTCATACATAAAATTCCGATTTACTTGATTCAGAATAAAACAATTTTCAGAATAAAAACACCCTGTAACCACACTCAGCGAGAGATACACACACACACACACACACACACACACACACACACACACACACACACACACTCCCTCTCCCCTCAGAAGGCCCATCTCCTCCTCTTGTCACTGCTCTTATCTCTGGCAAATGAAGACAGATCGTGGTGTGAGCTCCTCGTTCCAGGAGAGCTTTCAACAAATTAATCACCTGCAATTCTATCCGTGTCCACTTGGGCGCCCGGCGGTCCCTGAAGCAGGCGGAGGCCTCATGGGTGGAGCAGGCGGAGCGGGCGGAGGAGAGAGGCTGGATGGTGTGGAGCCTGGACCTGCAGGACTAGCCTTCCTCCTCCTCCTCCTCCTCCTCACATCAGGATTTCATTAAGTGGTGAGCTGCAGCTCTCCCCCCAGTCCTCCCCACTCCATCACCAGCACCACCCTCCCCCCCTCCGCCCCCCCCTCCGCTCTCTGCTGAGCCACTTTGCTCCCAAACCAAATGAGGAAATAGCTGGTCTGCTCGCTGACAGACCCCGGCTCTGGCCGTAAAGATAAATGACCCACAGTATTAAAGTTTAACACGTTGACAAAACCCACCTGATCTGTGGGATTAATGCAACAAAAAGCTCCATCTGTGGAAACAGAGGAGGAGAGGAGGGCTGACGGAGGGCTGACGGAGGAGAGTAATGCCGGCCACGCAGAAGGTCAAACAATATTTAGGATAAGTACATGTGTAGAGCTGAGAGGAGAGACGGCTCTCTGGGCCAAGAGGGAGAAATTAACACACACACACACACACACACACACACACACACACACACACACACACACACACACACACACACACACTGTGAACTCCCCATTCTTAATGATCCCCCAGAAAAACAGGAGGAATTCTTTGAGGCCGTCTGAAGCGGAGAGAGCAGAAACACAGAGACTCTATCTGATTCATGCAGCCATCATTTGTCGTGCAAGAACCTCATTCTGTGCACATATTTTCTGTTTGATGAAGTTTTGGAGGTATTAATTCATCAGGTCAGATTCATGCATTTGTTAATTTTGTGGATTTCAGTGACTCTAATTATTCTAAATGTCAGCTGATTTCATGACTTTAAACTCCTCGGCTCCGCTCAGTCAGATTTATTCACCTTCAGGTGGACTGGAGGAGTCAAATAACTGTTAAACAGCAAGAGCTGAAATGTGTTCCTTTCTTTCAAGTACAAAAGCGTTTCGAGGATTCTGGATTTAATCTGTTGAAACCTGAAAATCCCAAAACAATCCGTGGGATTCCAGCATCCTGCTGCTGCAAAACGTCTGACTGAATGAAAGCCTGGTGAAAAATGTCCAACCTGCTGCAGTGCCCTGAGCCCTGGCCTGCAGGCTGCGATGCTAATGCTAACCTCTGTTAGCTCTGTCTGTACTCAGTGAGATGTGACTCTCGTTGATATTTTCTATTTGGTTGATTTTTATCTAATAATTCATCCATCGACAAGCAGTGAATGGAAGCAGCATCAGTCGGGTTTAATCAGAGGAAGATTTTTAACCTTTTTGTAAATCTTACACAAGCAGCTCTAATTTAAATGTATTAATTAGTGCTGTCAATCAACAAATTAAAAAAAAAATGAATTAATTTTAACCCTTGACCACAATTAATCGCAATTAATCACATCATTTATGAACTTGAAATCAGCACACAGAATCACCAGTTTAATGCACAAAACCACTTCGTCTGAATATGTAAACTCAAGTGGAGCAATTTCAAATCAGAAAACACTAATGTGGGATTTGAACCATTCATTTTAAAATTGATGCCCAAGGGAGGGCCAGTGTTATTTTCTCTCTCAGTTGTTGAATCTTTCAGAACATGGTCGCCACAGGAGGATGTTTCAAACTATTTTAAGCTTCAAATGAAGAATCTGATCCTCATAATCCACCTGGACTGAACAGGGAGGGAATAAAAATGTCTCAGCGACAGTAAAATAAGTTTTCTCTTTTATTTCTTTTCTTTGAGCCAATTGTTAACCCCAACCCTGCTTCTGCGATTAATCGCAATTTAGAAAAAGTCATCTTTGACAGGCTTCCATTCAATAATCATGATTAATGCCATTAAAACTGACTACACTACTTGTAGTCAATTGATGAGTCTCATGGGGAGTTAATTCCTGATTTTCAGCTTTTTTCTCCCAGAAACACTTCATATCATGGTGGACTTCTACAACAAAATCCTTAAACATCTTTCTGAAATCCAGTCTAGGAGTTTAGAAAATGTTCAAACCTTCATGTTTATTAGAGAAACTCAGTAGAGACCTTTGTAAACCTCAGATGAGCATTTCCTCTGAACCCCCGCTGCCCCTTCAGTCCCTCAGTGTGTTTTCTGCAGTCAAACATGTTTTGAAGTCCAGATCTCTGAGAGCTGCGGAGGCTGACTCCCCTCCATGGACTGACTGAACTGTTTTCATACATCTACAAACACATCGTCTCATCTAACAGTTCTACTAGAACTGTTCAGACAAAACGCTGCCCCCCCCCTGTAGGATCGGCTCTGTGTTCATGGACCTGGACCAGGACCAGGACCTGGTCTCAGGTCGTCGGGCCGACGCTGTGAAGCTTCTCCAGGCCCTCTAAGCCTGCTGGGATTGTTTCCTGTGCGGACTGGCCCTCCAGCAGAGAAGCAGAGGCTGCTCCTCAGGCCGGCCGCTGCTGTGATTCATGCGGGTTTTAAAAAGCGATGCAGAAAGCAGCTCGGCAGGATTAAACCAACAGAGAGAGTGTTTGGCGCTCCGGCTCGCTGCTTCATGGAATCCTCCACGTGAAATACAAGCTGCTGGAGTGCAGCGAAAAGCTCTTCTGGAGCACGGCGGCCGGCCGCTAAATCACTGTTATTGCTTCTTATTTTTCATACCAGGCTGAATCTGAAGGACTTGCTCTCGGAGAGCTTTTTTTAAATATCCACAAGGTGAAAACGTTCAGCTGCGGATAAATAATGAAGCCTGCTGGAGCTTCAGGGAAGCAGCCTCTGATCCACAGCAGGAGGCTTCGATCCCAGCAGTAACAAACCAGTCAGGACACGTGACTGAAAACACCCAGAAAAGACAGAAATCAAAGTTTAACCGGAGGAATTCAAGGTTCTGAAGGTTCTGACAGCAATAATCAGAGTTTCTCCAGGTTTAGGTTCAATAACAGAGTAGAACAGGAAAACTAGCAGAGAGAGAGAGAGAGAGAGAGAGAGAGAGAGAGAGAGAGTGCAGAAACATAAATATGAAGGGAGTGGGAGCGCTAAGCGAGGTCTTGGCCCGATCCGCCTTCATAAAATATTCTGTCGCACACGTTCATAAATATGAGGGAAAAGGCCTGGGACTGTACGGAGAGGAGCGCCTGACCTCTGACCCCCACGTCCAGATAAAGACGGATGTGACTCCTGCAGGCGGCGCGCTGAGGGAGGAGGTGAGGACCGATCGGAGGGACCGGATCCTCCGGCTCCTCCCGCTGTAACGGCGGTCAGACGCTCACTTCCTGTTCAGGTTGAGTTCCTGCTCTGGAGCTTTTACAGGAACCTCCTCGATGCTCTCTGTTGTCTCTTCTGGGAAAAAGACTGTTTGTCCAGTAAACTGTCTCCCTGCTTCAGCTCCATTCAAAGAGCGTCACAGATAAAGAAACTGAAACGACAGAGAGGAGAAGAGAAACAAAGCGGGCTCTCGTGCAGCGCCCTGCAGGAGGAAGAGATTCCTGCAGGAGCAGAGGGCGAGCCGCACTGCATCGCTTCAGAAGGTTTTTAATTCAGAAAAAAACAAAGAAACAAAATCCTAAAAATCTACCTGGAAAAAAAGGAAAAAAAAAATGTTTTCTTTATTTTTTGAAATTTGGACAAATTAAATACAAAACTGAGTTTTTTTTCTTTATTAACTAAAAATCTTTACCTGGTCACCTCTTATTTGGTCACTGCTTCAATATCTGATTCACAGAATCCCATAATCCCCGTCTGTTAAAGAATATTAATCTCAGTCCATTCATAACATTCATCCCAGCCTGTTTACAATGTAGAAAATTAATCCCACTGTGTATATAATGCAGAATATCAATCCCAGTCTGTTGCTAAGCATTAATCCCATGATATATATAATCTAGATTATTAGTCCCAGTCTGTTGATGAGCATCAATCCCAGCCTGTTCATGAACATTAATCCCAATCTAATAATGTTGCAGAATGTTAATCCCAGTTTGTTAATGTATATGAATATTAATATTAATAACAGCCCATTGATGATTGTTAATTGAATCTGTTGATAATGTGGAATATTAATCCCAGTTCATTAATGATGCAGAATGCTAATCCGAGTCCACTGATGAATATTTATCACAGTCTGTAGATATCTGGAGGTTAAGGTTCTACCAGAGAGCAGAGTAAAGCTTTGATACATTAGTTATTCTATCTAATCTCAGATTAATATTTTTCCTCTGAGCTTCTCATTAAAAACATAAATGAAAATGTCAGATCATCCGTAAGAGAAGGAGAAACTTTCACTCATTGATTTATTTTCCTTCCTAATTGGATTAAATCCGGTCGTTTTCATCTTTGGAGACAAATAAAGCTTCTGATGCTGAGGAAAGATGGAAATAATGACGTTTAGCTGTCCTGATGTTGACTCGCAGCTGCTGCTTTTCACATTACTGCCTCTGGAAGTGTCGGCTGGATGTTGGGCCTGACGGTGAGTCCAGATGTGAGCACATGTGGAGTCGGATCAGGAGGAGGAGTCTGCCTTCAGCAGGATATTTACAGCCTCATGCGAGGACGGCGGCTCACTGATGACTTTTTAAACGTCTCAGCCGTGGATCAGCTCCAGGTGTGACTCTGCTGCTGGAGGAGTCGGCCCAGCTTCAGGAGGAAGAGGAGGAGGAAGAGGAGCAGGAAGAGGGGGAGGAAGAGGAGCAGGAAGAGGGGGAGGAAGAGGAGCAGGAAGAGGGGGAGGAAGAGGAGCAGGAAGAGGGGGATTATTAAATCTGAATGAAGATAACTTGATGAAGATTTCATTGTGTCTCTTTATCAATTCCTCTATTGTTGTTTTCGGTAAAATGTAAACTTCTTACTGCTGTTCCAAGATGTTGACTTGACAGATGCCTGATGAAATGTATTATTTTATTTTAATTTATTACCAAAAGTATTCGTTCACCTGCCATCAGACAGACTGGAGCACCTGAAGTCCATCACTGCAGATCTGAGCGAATACTTCTGGCAGAGTTTCGTTAAAACGGAATGTTTTCTCGTCAGCTGATCTGATTTGAGTCTCGGGCCTGAAGCAGGTGTTTTCTGGCTCCCTGTGAACGCCACTGCGGATGCTGGTTGTTCCATTTCCAGCTGTGATCGAACCACCTCTGCTTCCGTCTACTCCCAGATGTGAAAAGGCCTGAAACTCACTGATCTCCTTCTCCATTCTCCAGCTTTTCTCTCTGACTTTGAAAACAACAAAGAAAAAACACATCAGTCAACTTGGTGTCCCATTTCTTTTTTTCCTCTCCCCCCGGAGGATCGGCAGTCTGTGTGCAGCGGCCATGACACTCCCCTCGGTGACCACATCCGCCATAAGCAGGCGGAGATGAAGCGGTATGGAGATTATCGGGACAGAGAGCCTCCAGCCTGTCACGGGATGCAGAGCGTATTGTACATCCACATGTATTGAACACAAAGCTGTCAGCGTCCGTGACAGCCCCATTCATCACACACACAGCCAATCCTGTCAGCGGCACAATGCCACCCCCCCTCCCCCCCCCCCTCCACCCTCCTCCTCCGCCCCCCCCCCCCTCCTCTAAGTGACAGCATTGAAATGAACATTAGGACACCCGGGTATATATTGAAATGATTTGTTTTTCCGCCTCCCACTGAAGCCAATTTCCAGAGGCTAATAAACCTGGGAATGAGCTCCGTCTGACTGAAGGGTGGAGGTCCCCCGGGTGGGCGTCTTCCTCTCTCCTCCGCTCGCATTTAGATCCACTGGATGAATTTAGATCTTCAAAAAAAAACAAACAAACAAACAAAAAAAAATCTCCTCCTGGAGCTGCAACAATCTGAACACTAATGAGAGAAAGTTTAGAAAAAAACACTGAGTCCAGACCGGCGGGAGGTCCAGACCTTCCAGACCTGGACTACATGGATCCAGGTTCTGGTTCCCGGCCTGAGGCTTCCTGTCAGAGGAGGAGAAGCGACCGGAGCCGCTGATCTCTGCCCTCGGCTGCGCGGTGGTGCAGTGGACAGCCCTCTCTCAGGTACCCCGGGTGGAGTCGTGAGCTCTCTGTCCTGAGTTTGCATGTTTTCCCTGAGCGTCCTGCTGGACCTGACTCCGTCAGCAGGATGTCTTCTGCTCTGACTGAGACCAGCGTCAGTTGAATGTGGATTTATTCAGTGTCAGGTTTCTGTACCTCACTGTGAGAAAACGGACTCACCTCTTCTACACTCTGACTCAACTTTACTGATGTTTAAACTTCAAATCAAAACATGTTGAATGATGTGGAATAATGCTTTGTTTTCAAAGTTCTCAGGAACACAGTGTGACGGCCGCTCTGTTTTGTCTGAAGTCACTTGGAAACAGCGTCCGCTAGTCTGGTGAGATCTCGCTATATGACCTGGCGTGGCCGGAAGTCAGGCCAGAGTCGGGCTGGATTCTCCCGGAGCAACAGCCTTGCTCTCAATCAGCTGATTTGTGTGTGCTTCCTCTGCAATCTTCAATAAATCCTCCTTGTGCAGAATCAACACCTTGACTCGTCATCTTTGGCTCTGATTCACCAAAAATTCCACAACATTGAATACATGAAAAAACATTTCATATCTCATTAGAAATAAAAACACGACAGATGAAGGCGTCAGTCTGAAGACTCAGAAACCCCCAAACCAGGCCGCAAGAAATCGTGTTCGGGGTTATTTTCAGCTGTTGCGAGTCTCAGATTTCCAATACTTTTCGTCTTTCAGCAGCGTCCTCCGACTTTAACCTCGACCATCGAGACCAATCCAGGCTGCAGGACTCCGCCTCGGAGAATCGTCCCACAACGCCGCCGCCGCCATCGATCCTGCTGCAGTGAAGGCTGAAAGCATGCATGGAGACGTGTGTGTGTGTGTGTGTGTGTGTGTGTGTGTGTGTGTGTGTGTGTGTGTGTGTGTGTGTGTGTGTGTGTGTGTGTGTGCAGCGTGCCAGCCTCCTGAGTCAGCAGAGTCTCAGTAATTACCCCGGATCCGGAGGCAGAGGGGCTCACGGCGCTGACAGGGGGAGCATCATTTCCCAGCCTGCCCCGGGACTGCGCACCGCAATAACACCACTCAACAGGCCCATCAGCTTGATCCACATCACATTCTCACACGATTGCAAACACCTAACCTATTTATGCCGTAAACAACAGCAGAGCTAATAAAACAAGCCATTGCTGTGTGTGGATGTAATCCAATCAGGTGCCTTCTTAAATAATGTCTCCTGTACTGTACGGCGTGTCGGGCGCTGGAACAATGCTCCAATATGTCTCTGATGAGCATAATGAGACTTTTCAATAACACATTCATAAAGAATGTATGAATTCAGGCAGAAACGGCCCATTGCTGTTGACAAGGCCTGACAAAACGCTGGGCTCACTTTGCGTCACTGTCCTCACAAGTCCAGCATTCCTCATCGACGGCGACTGGAAGCCTCGTCACGTGAACCGTCTGACGTCCGAACATCACTTATTATTGGTCTTGAAGCAGTCAGGCTCACGGGGAACTGACAGATCCTGAAGGCCTCCGGGCTGAACCCAGATCACCGGAGAGCATTTCAGTGGAGGGTAATCTGATTTTCACCTCGTTCTTTAAAACGCACGAACAGTGCGTCACTCTCCGCTGGATAATCCAGACTTCAGACTTCTGTTCTCTTAACGTGTCTCTTTCTTCAGCCACGAGATCTGAGTCAGAAGTTTTGGCGACGCATTGGGTTCAAATGAGACGACATGAGACGACATCAGATATCATGAGACAACATGCAACAACACGACATGAGACGAGGTGACGAGACGATCCTGTATTTGTCCCACAGAGGGGAGGGTGGAGTTACAACATCAAGAGGACAGAGAATAAAGATGAGAGGAGCAAAAGAAAAGAATATGAACAATATATCGTCAGTGTAGAAGTGTTAAGCCTAATGCTGAATGTGAGGGACCCTGGCTCGATTCCAACACACACTTTGTGATTAAAAACTGGTCCAGTCCAGTGTGAAAGCTCCTGCATATATCCCCACTGATTCTACAAGAATGACGATGTTTCTCGCAAAAACAAAAAGTTTTCAAGTGAAAATTAAAGTAGTGTCTTTATTTACACGACGATGCTCTGAGCCACTGAAATTAAGACTTCTTCAGAAAATAAACTCGCTTGTGTATCTTTTACGAATCAGTGTGCAAGACTTGATAGTTTCGTTTGTTTATTTGTTTGTTTTTTTAACGAAGCCATAAAGCATGAGGTAGAAATACAGCCTCGACTAGAAGAGGAGCCATGCAGGCTGTCGCTACGTATTGAGTGGAATATGAGCTTTTTATCTGTTTGTGCCTCCATAATTCCTGCATTCTTCTTCTATGTTTACATGATGTAAACAGTGAGCGATGCTGCCTCCTGCAGTGCTGGTAGTGAACTGCAGTGACAGCTGAGCATGATGTGAGTTTATCAAACAGCAACAAACCAACAACAGTATTAGGACACACTTGAATTTTCTTCTCTGCTTTCAGCAGCAAACAAAGAGGTGGAGGAAGACGCTAAAAATATACTTTTACATGTAAAACTCCTGTGGCGGGTTATGGTGACAGAGCGCTGTGGAGGACGGTGCAGCCGCCGCCGTCCAGTGGAATATGGAAGGAAGAAGCTGGAAAACTTCACCCAGTTTACAACGTTTGGAAACATTTCACTGAAAATAAACCATCGAAGCACGTTAAATGAAGCTTTGAATGTTTGACTATCATCCCATTGTAGCTCTTCAGTCATGAACCAACACCTTAAAACACCAACAGTTTAAACACCAACACCCGGCACTTAAAAATATGGAAGATCGTGACAAATTAAAAAATAATCGATAGATTAGTCGACAACAAAAATAATGGCTAGCTGCAGCCCTAAAGGTTTCATTAGAAAAACCAACAACAGCCCCAACTAGTGGAGCAACATGAGAACTACATGGTTTTCAGAATGTTTCCATGGAAACATGAAACCTTTCTAAAATAAATGCAAAACCGGGACTTTATTAGCTGAAAGGTTATGGTGGAAACGGGGCCTAAAGCTGCTGCTCTTCATTCCAGCTGCTTCCTCTGCTTCCTCCCTGGAAGGTGAAGCTCGGCTCCTCCCGGACTCTCCGCCGCCGCTGCATGCTGACCACGCCGTGGAGGGAGCTCATTTGGAAGTCAGCGCACTTTTCCCTGGTGAAGGCACCCCGTGCCCTTCCCCCCTCCTGCTTTATTTTTAATTAACCTCTCAAAGATACTCTGTTGTTGCTTCCTGTGTCTGTGCCAGCGAGGTTAATGATTTCAGCGGTCCAGGGAGACGCCGCGGAGGACAGATCAATGCAGCTCAATTCCCTGCGCCTGTGTTCGGTCTCAGTCGCCGGACGGCGGTGAAAAGGAGCCGAGGCTGATTGTGTGGCGGCGGACACCTTCCTCTGACACGGTGCCGCACTCTGCATGCCAACAAAGAGGCGGAGAGGCACATGACTAATTCAACACAAACATCCACGCTCAGCACGCACCGAATACCAGCCAGACACACATTATTCCAGCGTCAGCCGCCGCCACATGGATTCAGATCCTCCAGCCACGGGAAAAACGCAACAATCCTGCAACGTGAGGACATCTTGTTTTACTGGCGTCAGTAAAATATAACAAACAGAACTAGATAATTAGTGTTATTTATTTCAATGCAAACCGATCTCTGAAACTGTAAAAAAAAAAAAAAGAAGAAAAAATCTTGGACATGTTGATCAGTTTTAAAGAATTCTCCTTTAAATCCTCTGTAATCCTTTAATGGAGACGAGAGAAAACAGGCTAATTAATAGTGAAAGTGTCGATGTGGAGCTGAGGAGCGTGACGACGTGTTTACTCATTTACACATCCAATGGAGCACCATTGACTTTGTGTCGGTGTGGATGTTTATTTTTAAATGATATTGATCCGGGGTAATAATGACCACCTCTGGGAAGCCAGCCATTAAAAAGTCACATTGATGGGAAGTTCTGCGGCTTTTCCTGTTTTAGAAGGAAATATGACAACACAGAAAGCACCCCGCCACATTAAAAGCAGGTGAGTGAAGTTCCTGCTGAACTTGTTTCACACATCTGATCACTGGAGGTGTTTATTTGCGCCCTTTGTCCTGCTTTCAAGGCCAAACCTGGAGAGCTGTGTGTGACGGACACAGACACTGACACCAGCGGATGACTGAGAAACAATAACTGAAGACACATGTGAAGCAAACACGTCCAGGAGAAAATGCTTTATCCCCCCTCAGACCCGGAGGTGTTTGAACCGGCGAGCCGGAGGAGGATAGAGCCGTTAGGGCTGCGGAACGGAGCTGGCACGCTGACAGGAGGCCGGCGGCGCCCCGCCGGGCCGGCCGCCGCACGCCTCCACCGCGATCTGCGAAGCACTCCGTCTTCCACGTCTTCACATGTAACACAGCTCAGGTGGAAGACGGACGGGACGTTCATAATCAGAGCCGGGCCTTTCCCCCCGTCGGGTCTCCATCAAACCGGCCAACGAGGCCTTCGCCGCCGCCGCCCGCCGCTCCTCAACGCCTTTGAAACATCACAACCGACTGCCTGTCGGGCCGCAGGTATGCAGCAGAGCCGTGAACTCCCCCCCCCGCTGACATCCACTCTCAACTGGATGTCTCTATCTGTGGAAAAGTTCGCCCTTCTCCGCCTGGCCGGCCGCCCCCCGCCCCCCCCCCCCCGCCGCCCCCGCCGAGCGGCGCTGGCAGCCAGGACGCATCAATCAGCGCACGCCGGGGGGATGACTTCATGGCGAATTGGCAGGGCTATCTAAGCAGGGACGGGGAGTTCCTGAAGGAGATAAATACTGCTCCTCTGTAGGGTTCTCTGTGAGAACATTACGTTCACCACGGACCGCCAGTCGGGTTCGGGTCTTCAGCTCCCGGCCCCACGTTTTAACCTTCCCTTCGCCACATGTCATTCGTTTTCATCAAGAAGAACGCTGTCGACCGTCTCCAGCTGAGAGCTGTGTGTGCTGCTGGATGTGTGTGTGTGTGGAGGTCTGAGCTGGCGCTCTGTGCAGGTGAATGAACGAAGCAGCTCCAAGCGTTCCCACTGCTGGACTGTTGCAGGGACTGTTTTATCACACTGCGGTGTGAAGAGTGTGAAGCCGGCCGTTAACCTTCAGCACTGAGTTCAACCACATAATGAACACCACCTGCGGCGGGGCGGCCGCGCTCCTCCACGCCGCTGTTTACGTGCTTGATGCTCAGGCCTCTCTCACTCTGCTCACTCCTGTCCCAGAGAGGGCTCTCGTTCTTTTTATTCCAGGTAATCTGAAGCAATAACACAGCTCCGCTCTTTCAGCAGCACTCTGATGAGAGCATGACTGACGGAGGAGAAGCCCAGAAAATCTGGTTCTGCTTTCACCCCTCGTCTCTTATTTGGCCTGCGAGAGCCAATAAATCCCAAATCCAGGGCTATTAGATTGACAGGGCCGAGCGCCGTTTGATGTTCTCGTGTCTGAGAGGGTCTCTGCACATTCCAGGGGCCGAATGCAGCCCGGCTGTCAACGGCAGGCCCGCCTCTGGACCTGGAGGCCTGCGTGTCAATTATCCACGTCTTTGACAATTATGTGTTGCAGATAATGCTTATCTCTTCACCTTTTCACCTGCGCCGAAACACTCCGCAGCCGCACTATCACCACGGGGCAGATAGGACAGGAAACCTCCGACCGAGTCCCACCGCTTGTAGGAAAGGCATTTATGAGATAAAACCTGAAAGAAAACAGCTTTATTTTTTGTTTTAGATGACCTGGGAAGCCACAATAAAGTCTTGAGCATGAGACGTGCGCTCTGAAAGCGCAGGAGATAAGCTAAGAGAGCAGCGTCAGGTTCAGAGGAAAATGGCTGGAATAAATCTTCACCCACCCAACAGTAAATCACGCGGCGTTTAAAAGGCCGGGCTGGTGAGAATAGAGAGGCGACGGCGTGTCCTCCGGAGCGGGAGGCTTCGCTCCGCGGCCCGGCCGGGCAGCACTCAGGGTCATAAATTACCCCCTCAAGTACACCGCTGAGGTTTTAAGCGCGGGGATGAGGCCAAGGGAAAAGGGAAAATTGCGTGACCCCACGACCTGCAAACTCTTAACCCCCGGCCCGAGTCCGGCTCCTCCCAGAGCCGCCTGAACAAACGCCCCGGTCCAACGGCCCGTTTGGACCAGGGACACGTGCGGCCACCCCAGGTGATCGCTGGGTCTTCATTTCCACACACCTGGCAGTGGGGGACACCTAGAAATGATCAGCTTAAGAAAATCCAACAGGAATCTGGGGCTGATTCTCATTATCCAGGCGTCGGTTCCCCTCCCCGCACCTCGCTCCGCCCCTCCCCTCCTCTCTGGGACGACGGGAGGAGCCGTGAAGGAGTGAGAGACACGTTGACAAGAGGGTGCTAAGTGGATTTGAGTTATGGGCAGTTGGGCGATGTGTTTGTTTAACCATCTGGTAGCGACTCCCTCGCCTTCCTGATGGAGTGCCTGTGGAGCGAAGGAGTCCAGTCCCAACCAGGGCGCAGGCCTGAGCACCGCCGGCCTGACGGGGTCAAACGCAGAGAGCGACGCCGCTCACCTGAGCTAGCAGCTAGCTCCACACTCCCTGCTGTGCATCACACTGTGGCTGAGTTCACCAAAGATGAGACGAACAAGTTAAAACAAGGCTAGAGAGCGTCGAGTCAAAGAGGAATTGGGAAAGTGAACAAACAAAACTCTGTCTTTAAATTTGAAAAATGTTTTTTCACAGCGTGGTTTGACCCCAGGTCTGAGAGAGAGGACGGGGTTTTACTGCAGGATCCACAGCGGCTCCATGTCTTCAGCTGACTCCTACCTGTGATGATGGGACGTGGTTCTCACGTGGCTCCTGGCCGATGGAAAAGCAGCCGGTTGTTACGTTGGAACCCACTAACAGTTGCCATCCCGGTGCCTGTTGCAGGACTTCATAGAGCCTGAAGACCTGATGCTACAGCAGAGAGGAGCAGGTCAGATAACTCTACTTGTCCTGAAAGCAGGAAGCAGGAAGCAGCAGCGCTGGCCTCAGAGGGGGGGCGGCTTCATGAGACCGAACTCCAGCCTGCAGCGGTGTTTGGGAGGTTTGTTGCGGCGAGGCCTCGGTGCAGAGCGTTCTGTCTGGATGTGGAGGCTGATTTCGCCTTAACCGGATTAGGCTGGTCTTATTGAAGCGGGGACGTGGAGCCTCTGCCTTTTAATAACACGGCTGGCTTTTTAATCTCAGCATACTGAATTATTAAGCAGCTGTTTTCCCTCCTCGGTGCCAGATCACTTCCTGTTAGAGGCAGCGTGGAAGAAATGCCCCATCAACAGGGTTGAACAGACAGAAATCCGGGTGGAGGCTGGTGAAGGCTGCTGCAGACGTCCTTCTTCCCTCCTCCTCTTCCCACTGGGATTTTAACCGGTCACTGATCCACTGCAGGTTTGAAATGAACCTTTTTAATTTAGGATCATCACGTTTTTTTTGTTTTTTTGACTGTTTCAAAAATGAGGCAAGTCTCTAAACCCAACGTTTACTCTGCTACTGCTCACCTGATAGAAGACATTCAGCTCTCTTGTCTCTGATTAATCTTCACATCATCTGAACAGGCCAACGTCCTTTAAAGAAAAGCAGTCCAGTGAATTCTGAGCTATTTTATCACTTCAGTAACTCCAACCGTAAAGAAAATGTGGCCCGGCTAAACTCAGTCACTTGTTTGATGTTATTCTGACGTTGAGGTTCACATCAATCGAGGGGAAGAAATTACGCTCCTGTTTTTCAGGAGTACGTGGCACCACTAACGTAAATGCATTAAATCTGTTTTTTTTTTTTCTTTCTAAACCAAACCATCATGTTTGTATTTAAGTGTAAGTGTATGAGTGTGTGTTCACAGAACTGGTGATATTTTACCAGTTGACCTCCAGCTGCAACACCAGAGGCCCAAAGAAAAGTGTTGGTTTAGATCAGAGGCGTCCAAGAGGTTTCAGTTCAGGAGCCACAGTGTCATCCTGAGAGGGCCAGACCGCTGAAACAGCCAGAAGAACCTCTAACCTTAAACTTTGAAGATGTTCTCAGTAGTGGTGCACAGTATGAAAATGTCTTTATTTTCACAAAAACAATTATCAGCGAAAATAACTCGAATCAATATGAAGCCTATTTAATGCAACCTTCTACTGTAAAATCAATGAAACTTCTCCTGCAGCTGTTGCATTCTGGGTATTTCTCCAGACTCCCCCTGACAGCATGGCTTTGAGGCTAGCATGATTAGCATCCAGCTAGCTCGCTGTCTGTGAGATCTCAGCTCCAGTCTCAGTGTTGATTCTCTGAAGAAATGTTTCTTGTAGCTCGGCAGCTTCAGGGACCGGACCACCGATCCGCCGAGCATCTTGAAGCTGCCGATCGGCTCAGCGTTGATCTCGTCGCGGGGATTCGGTGATTTGTGCTCAGCTTCAGCAGCTGGACTCTAAAGTTGAGTGTTTTCTAGCAGAGGGAGAAAGCAGCCCGGCAGGCAGAGCTGTTCTTTTCCCTTCACTTTCCAGTAACACTGAAGTGACACAGAGGCTAATAAAAGTGTGTCATGTCTGCAGAGGCAGCGGCAGTGAGTTAGTCACGGAGCATCGACCCTCGCCGAGGAGCCGGTTCGGATCGATGAAAGCCATTCTCTAACCGGGGCTCGTGGAAGTTGGAAATCCTGATTTTTTTTTGCTTTTGCACCTCATTCTGTTTTTTCACCTCCTCCGTGTTGGAGAAATGTCAGGAGAACAATAAATGTATAAAAGGTCAGCGGCGTACTAACAGACCCTTCCGAGCTTTCATTACATTTGCTGCTGGCTATAGCAGAGGCGCCCGGGCCGCGGCGCTGACATTTGGTTTGTTTTTACACCATGTTGAGTCTCACACCGCTGTAGCTCCTAATAATGTCAGAGGGAAAGATCTCGGGGCGGCGAGCTGCTGCTGTTTATTGCTACTGTGTAGCTTCAGAAATGGCATTCCGCCGTTGGCATAACGATCGGCGGGCCGCCCGCTGAGTTATGCGGCGCTCTCCCGAGACGCCGTCCGCCCCGGCGTCTCGCCGATGCGCTCGTCTCCTTCAGGTGGAAAGTTGGCAGCGCTCCGTGTCGGTTTATTGTTCCCTCATAACCGCAGCAAACACGGCCCGGATAATTTGTGTGAAGCAACTTTTTGGAACAGGAAAGGCGTTTGAGAATCAGATCCGTGCCGACAGGCGGAGACGTGCATGTGGCGAGCAGAGAGAAAGGTGTCCTGTAATTTATCACTCTCAGCGCGACCATATGAAGACATCAGATCCAGCCCGGGCCGAGAGCGCTGCAGCGGGTCAGCGGCTCCGCCATGAGACGGCGGAGCGGCGGGATGACGGATGAGATGATGTACACGTCCTTCCCTTTGAGATCGTCACAGTCAATAAATTAAGCCCCAGACTTTCTATTTTTTTTTGTTCTAGCATGCAATCCGTGCAGTCACCCACTGTTTGCTTTGCTCCGTTTCCACATAACCTAAAAATCAAAGGCACAGACAGCAGGCGGCCGCCCCCCCCCCCCGAACACATGTAATTCAAATCCGAGATGATCTCTGCGCCTCATTTTACCGGCCGATCGAGTGACCGCATCAAACACCCGCGCAGGTTAATAAAGTTTGGGCTGCTGTTTCTGTGCAAATTGTCAATTTGCCGTGGTCGGGCGCACAGGGGGCACTTAGAGAATACACCCTCCCGGCCGGGCGACTCCTCAGAGGTCAGAGGTTAATGAACGATTACTCCTCCCTCCCAGCGGGCGGCGGCGGCGGCTCTCCCGTGGCCGGGAGGGTGAAAGAAACTCGATTTAGGCCAGATAAATCCCAGAGAGATAATGCGCCGTGATTTAATCAGCTGTGAACTGATTGCTGCAGACAAGGGAAACATAACCGAGAGGAATGAGTTTATTGATCCTCTAAAAGAACACACTCCCGCGCCGGTGAATCCACCCACAGGCTCAATGGCCGCCGATCACGGCCCGTTATCAGTCCAGCCGCTGGAACGGGAACGGGTCCCTGAGGAGTGTGTGTTCAACACGTCCATGTTTTCTATAACAGCAGCTTTAAAACACATCAGTGTGTGGAGCTGTGTGTGTGTGTGTGTGTGTGTGTGACCTGCGCTGGAATCACTCCTGCTCGCTGCTGACCCAGAACCCGCTGGTGGAAAGCTGCCACGGCGGAGCGAGAGGAGACGGAGTTCAGGATAGATTTGATTTCACTCCCAGGCCAGGTGTGGGCTTTGTACTCGCCACGAACCGTACCGGCGCTGCAGCCCTCCATTATTTATACTCACCTCCGGAGGCTGCGTGACAATCTAGCTGCTAATGTCTAAATCAGGAGTTGGGGAGATGTCCGCCTCGCCGCCGCGCACACCCCGGTGACTAAACGGTGAACGGGTCTGGACTTTTATTGCTGCTGTTATGATGTTAGAGTCCAGCATGTGGAGGACTCCTCTCACCTGAGTGGAAGCTGGTGGAGGAGATCAGTGAGCTGGCAGAGGCTCCGTCTGGTCTGGACGGCACGCCACGGCACGCCACGGCACGCCACGGCGAGCATCCAGAGCACCGTCCTCAACGAGTCAAGGTCAGCGTTCAGCAGTTCACCCGCTCGTTTCTGGAGACGAGTGTCAAACAGGAAGGAAACAAAGTGAAGCCTTTAAATGTGAATGAAGCGATTCAGTGTTGCTCAACGTCTGCAGCTTCTAGTCAAGTCTGAGTTTCATCCATTGATCTTCTGCTCCGGTTCATCCTGCAGAGGCCCGCAGGAGTCCGGGTCCCGATCCCCAGCCTGGACAGGTCAGGAGGTCACATCCACGCCTGCGTGATGTTTAACCCTACTTGTATGTAATTAGTTGAGGGGCCACATTCAGCCCAGTCCCATCCTGAGCGGGCTGAGACGGGAAAACAGAGTCGTAATAACCTTTAAAAATTTAAATTTCTTTGTTGTGAAGCAGATCAGTGCAGAAAATGACTCCAGTCTCAACATAAAGTCGATGTTCATGAAACCTTCAGGAGCAAAATCCAGTGAAATGTCTGAAAAAAAACATCTCCTGTTGCATTCTGGGTGTTTGTATAAGCTCGCCCTGACAGCATCAGGGGAAAAAGACTTTTTGCCGTCGCCCGGCTCGTTACATGGAGGGAAATCCTGAATGCAGAAAAGTCCCCCGAGGCTCAAACCAGGGCTCCCCTCGCTGTGAGGGGACGGTCCTAACCACTTCCCACTCTGTCCCTGGGTCACTCGTGTGACCGTCTTCGCCTCTCATCTGAAGATGCTTCTGGAGGCAGCTGGACGGTCCTGCGGTCCAGAGCTTCAGAGTGAACACCGGGCTCATCTGCAGACTGAATCACTGCGGATCTCAGAACAGGAAATAGACGCATTAGTTTCCTGAAGTCAGACGTCAGCGCAGCGGCTTCATTTCTCAGCGCGGTGGACAGTCGTCTCTTGGTTAATGGCTCAGTGCAGCCAGATGAAAGCGACCTGCAGGACCCTCCTTTTTGCCCATTAATCTTCCCTGTTTTCTTAGCGCTGATCTCTTCACCCTGTTTTTAAGTACCTGTCTGTTGTGCAGAGGGGGGCTCGTCCGGGGTCCAAAGGGCCAACTGGAGGCCTGTCCGATCCCGATCCCCTCCTCCCGCCGCGGTCCCAGGAGCTCCAGCAGGCCCCCGGCTTTAATGGCTTTTGTAATGGCAAATTATAAGGCGCTACAAGGGTAAGATTAATTGAAGGGGTGGTCTCAGGCCAGCGCTCGGCCCGGCCGCAGTGTAACCCGAGACCGGAGCGTCGCGCTGAAAAATGTGCGCGGCCGTCCCGTGGACCCGGGGCATGGCACGCCGGTGAACCCCGCTGACATGACGTGTGGCTCGGACCCATATTTTGGTTGCCCTGGGGGGGCCGTCAGACTTTAAGAAATCATCATCATTTGTAAAATTAACCAATTGTTTTGTCAGAATTTCAGCGGCACAATCAGTCCTGCGCTAATCGAGCGCCGCTGACGTCACTCCCAGGATATGCGGTTACGACGCCGGCTATCGCACTCTGGTCCCAGAAAGCAGAACGCTAAAGATCCACATCATCTCTGCTGCGGTCGCAGTGCTGAATTAGATTGCGATGTATGGGGGAGTGAGAGGAAAAACAACTACAGGCTCAATTTGTCAAAATGACCGCAGCCCGTCCCTGGACTGCTCTCATTAGTCTCGACGGGACGGCGAGCGGCCGGGGCTCCGAGGGAAGTCACACACAGAGCAGGAGATAATGACTCCCAACGCCACGGCGTGAGAAGCCCGAGGAGCTCCGGTTTCTCTGAGTATGATTCACCGCGTTCAGCAGGCGTCCGGCCTCTACGAACCAGGAAGTGAGCCGCCGGGGTGCTTCCAGCCGACGCACTAAAACACAGCGAGGCCGGTGTCACGGCGGCGTGAGGCGAGAAGCGGCCGGACCGGGTTTAACGCTTCGCTCCTCTCTCAGGAAACTTCAGCGTCTACATGACAACGTTCTGAAAACCACGTCCGCCATCATGGCTGCTGCTCATTTACTGAGCATGAGCAGAAAAACTCTCTACTACCACTGGCACCCGGGACCAGGACCATGATCCAGACCCAGGACCAGACCTAGGACCAGGACCAGGACCAGGACCAGGACCAGACCCAGGACCAGACCCAGGACCAGGACCAGGACCAGGAACAGGACCAGGACCATGATCCAGACCCAGGGCCAGGACCAGACCCAGGACCAGAACCAGACCCAGGACCAGGACCATGATCCAGACCCAGGGCCAGGACCAGGACCAGACCTAGGACCAGGACCAGGACCATGATCCAGACCCAGGACCAGGACCAGGACCATGATCCAGACCCAGGATCCGGACTTCAGAAAAGTTGTGTTTTCCCCCATGTCCACGGAGAAGGAGCATTTTCAAAAAGTTCCACCTTATGAGCCGTTCTTCGAGCACCATTGTTGTGTAAACAGAAAATTTAAAACACAATGAAAGTTGAATTTTCACTTGAAAACATTAAAATATTTACAGGATTTTCTATGAATGACTGAATAAATAAATAAATAAATAAATGAGGCCTGAATCTGGACTCAGACACTGAACAGAATTGTGGTTTTACTGGATGTGATTTGACTTTAATGCAGAACTTGAAAGGCTTTTGTTTCATGTAAAATTGATCCAGTGTAGGACATCAGATCACGTTTGATCATGTCATGTTTTAGTTTTCAGTTATTTCTAGCTATTGATCATCTGTGTGCTTCAAACATCTGGCCTAATTGTCATTGAAAGGTAAAGAGTGTTTCTATCTTTCAGAAACCTAACCTAAAAAACTTGCTGCCAATAACCTTTTATTTGTTTTGCAGCAGATAATAAATCTGAAATGAGACTGTAGAGCAAGTCTATGTATCTTCAGAAAGAGAAGAACCAGGTGGTGACGCTCGGATCGCTCTGAGAAGTGGACAGAACCTAAAAACCGCCGTCTGTAAAGGTCAGAGGTGACGATGCAGTGGGCCTTCTCCTGGAATCGGGTCGTACTTGGTGCCATTAGCGCATGCTGGACGCCCTGAAGGCCTGGATGAGGAATGAAGACGCTCTGCTCTGCGTGAGGCGAACCCAGAGTTCAGCTCCAGCCTTCACCTCGTCCTCATTCCAGCCAGGCCAGAGGAAACAGTTTGTGGAGCGTTCAGATAAAACAGTCAGACACCAATAACTGATTTAATGACTCCGAACAGCAAACGGTCGGACTGAGAGGAGCCGGATGATCTACGGGTGAACCCTCAGAGCGTCACACACAGGCTCTTCTGGACAGAACTGAACTGATGAGGCTTAGAAATATGTCTCAGAATAATGATAATTACAGCAGCAAAATCATAACAATAACAATAATAATAAATATTACATGAAATGTCTGAGTGTTGGGAAGTAGAATTTTAATAATGAGTTGTACATATAGAGAGAAAGAGGATGTAAAAGTGAACTTTGCTCCGACTTCTAAAAAACTTAGTCCATAATTTTCACAGCTGAGTGACGCTGAACGGCCTCCAGCTGAACATGAGAGCCAAGCCTCTCAGTGTGGCGCCTCTAAAACAGTGTGAGCCTCGCCTCCCCACGCCGCCCTGCCAGACCGCCATCAGGACGGCGAGCAGAGAGCGCCGGACGTGGTCCTACTGGGACCCGCTGGAACCAGATCTATGATCCAGAACAGACCGGATCCCACAGAGACCTGCTGAGAATGGAGCTATGATCCAGAATGGACCAAATCCTACAGGGACCCGCTGGAACCAGATCTATGATCCAGAAGGGACCAGATCCCATGGGAACCTGCTGGAACTGGATCTATGAGCCAGAACAGACTGGATCCTACTGGGACCTTCTGAGACTGGATCTATGATCCAGAATGGACCGAATCCTACAGGGACCCGCTTGAACTAGATCTATGATCCAGAATGGACCAGATCCCACTGGGACCTACTGGAACTGGATCTATGATCCAGAAGGAACCAGAACCCACGGGGACCTGCTGGAACCAGATCTATGATCCAGAACGGGGAAGACCGAAAAGAGACCTGCTGGAACTGGCTCTAACATCCAGACCAGACTGGATCCCACATGGACATGCTGCAACCCAGTCCTTCACCCTGCTCTACGATCCAGAACAGAGTGGACGGACCGGATCCCGCAGGGACCCGCTGGAACTGGATCTATGATCCAGACCCGGGCGGTGGACGCCCGCCAGCGCTCGCTCCGAACAGCGTTTGACCTTTTGCAAGAATGCAGTGGAACAGAAGGAGGAAAAAAAGAGAGAAATGCAAACGAAATGGGAGGCCGAGCCCCCCGCTCATATCTCATCTCTATTAACGGGTTTACGGGTGACCCCAGGGATCCTCGTAAAAGTTTACGTGGAGGTTTCAGTTAGAGTTCCCTTTAAAAGAATGAAAGAAATTGGTTGGTTTATGGTGAGCCTTCAGAATTTTATGGCATGTTTTACTTAAGTTCCCATTTTTACAGATCCTGGTTCCAATTAGCGGAGTGGCAGAGCAGGAGGCTGAAGCCGGCTCGTCTCCACTCTGGAGGTAAAACAACACGGCGTGGAGGAACACTGGGCCGACTGTTGATCTCTGAGGACGGGCGATCAACGGAACCCGTCGGCTTAGAACCGAGTGGAACCAAGAAGCAAGAGAACCACGTGGAAACAGCAGGATTCAAACGCTCACGTTCAGCTCTTCACCACTTCCTGACAGCTTCCGTCTCTCTGATCGGATCACAAACACACAGAACATAGTTTGTTTTCTAGAAACCACACTGACTGCTCAGTGAGCAGAACGGTTCCTTCATATCAGGCCAGGTACCGCCGGATTCGCAGTTTGAACCCTGACAGTTAACTTAAACACCACTTTGGTGTTTTCTGACCCGGTGGGGATGACCACACTTCAGCTACAAACACATCAGGACAGATGTGTTTTCACTGGCTGTTAACGCGCTGTGTCTAAATTGACTTCTTGCAGAATCCCGCTGTTCTTCATTATATCAGACTACAGCTCCTCCAAAATAAAAGCCTCAGCAGCTCACAAGCGGTCAGAGACGATCTAATCTCCAACAGACAGACTGCGGAGCAGAAACTGGAGAAATATCTGGAACATTAGTACTTCACGTTGAAACAGCTTTAAATGTTTCCTGTTGTGTTTTACATGAAGCCTTAAAACAGACGTTCATCCTCAGGTTTCAGTGTTTAAACGGCGGTGGGGCTTAAAGTCACTGAAAACTACTTTTTAAAAAGAACTTCCGGTGTGGTGTGGAACTTTGTGAAAACCTTCAGCTCCGTCGTCGCGGAGACGGACGAAAACAACACAGTGGAAACGCTCAGGCTCCGCCTCCCCATGAGGACCACGCCCCAAGTAAACAGCGGTTCTGCACACGCTCAGTAGACAGATGCTCCCGGTGCAGATTCTCCTTGTCCCTTTGTCGGTCCCGGTGCAGACTGTCCTGGCCCCGGTCACTGTAATAACAGTTCAACCTGGTGTTCTGCACATCAGCACCAACTACTGGCGCACCATGAGAACTACATGCTTCTTGTGTAAACTGACATTGTTTTCAAAAAAATGAAACAAAATGCTGCTGCTTGCATAAAAAGCACTGTTAATGGTCTCTCTCTCTCTCTCTCTCTCTCTCTCTCTCTCACACACACACACACACACACACACACACACACACACACACACACACACACACGCACACACACCCCTGTGCTTTAGGAAGGAAGCGTCCCCATAACGGGCCGGCTTCCTGCCTGGCGGGGCTTTAAGGCGTCGGGCCGCTGACTCACCAGACAGGCAGCGTCTTCCTGCAACGCGACGCTGACGGTTCGTTTGAACCCAGACTCTGACCTGACTGCTTTTACTGTGAAAGGAGGCTGGAGGAGGAAATGATGGGACTGAAGTCTCCTCCATCACCTCCCCTGCTGCTCCTGGTGTCCTGGTTCTGTAGGTCTCTCATGTTGGCCTTGATTCACGTTCAGGAAGACTTTGGTTTTATCAATCTACTTTTAGAAGAAAAAATCACTCTCAGCAATGAAAACGATCTTTGAAATGTGAGCAGAAGTTACTGTTTCATTTGGGTTTTAATATAAAGTTCAGTTTTTTTAAAAAAATAATTACTTTTAATAATTTTGTATTAATTTTGTAATCCTGAAATTAATTTTGGAGTTCTGTTATCCGTCTCTGTAGTTTTCCTTCATCGGTTGATTAACTTTAATTCTGGGGTTCGAATGCAGATTTCAGTTTTAGAGCCAGTCATTTGTTTTTATGTAGTTTGAATAATTCAGTTATCTCAAAACAAAACACACACACACGCATGCACGCTCACACACACACACACACACACACACACACGCACACACACACACAGTCTGAAAAGGGGAAGAAAAAAATTATCCAAACTTTGTGCTCAATCACATTTTAAAATTCACTTTTATAAGAAAATTTTTTCAAACTACAAAACATACAGTGGAATTATAAACCTAACATTTTTTTCTTATGTTAATCATTTAATCCTAAAATATTTTTTCTGTACGCTGAAATCTGAGAGAAACACTGAACTGTTGACAGTCTTCTTTTTCTTTTCTTTTTTTTAAATTAAAGTTTGATTTTAGGTCCTCCAGAAGCAGATCTGCAAAAACACCTTTGTTTTATTGGAAAAAAAATATACATATTTAGATGAACATGAAAGTTAATTTACTTTTTTTTTTTTACCCAATTAAAACTCATAAGTACAGGTTGTATTATTGGTGTAATCAGATTACTTTCGAATCGTTAAAGGTTAAAACGTCCTCAGAAAGATCAATACTGGAATTCAGTGACCTGAGGCTTGTACCTGAGGACAGAATCAAAGAGCGAAGACCGAAAGACTTCCTCTGTCTTCAACACACTCAAGACATGTTAACCAAATCTCAAAATCTCAGCTCTTCTTGAAATTATTAAATATAAATAAAAATAAACCTTCAACATTTTCACCCAAAATGAATTCATGCTTTTATAAAGATATTTTCATTGAAATTCAACGTCCGTGTTAAACTTGAGGGCTTGAGGGGAATAAAGGAGTTAAATCTGAAGCTTCTCCAGGAGAAGCAGCAGCAGGAAGACAGATAATAAACCAGAGTCCAGAGAGGAGTGGCGAGCGAGAATATCAGGAGGAAAGAGAGAGATCTGGAGGAGAGGAGGGCTTTATTATTTCCTAATATGCCTTCCACACTCAGGCAGCCAGCAGAGGAGCGTCGAGACATAATTATATCCCCTCCCCGGGCCGTCTCCCTGTATTAGCGTCTCCTCTAGTTCACTGGCTGCGACAGAGACAAATGAGAGAGTTTTTCCAGCAGATCATTCTCATCCGTTACTGCCAGTTCCACGTGATAGATCGCCGCAGCTAAAGCGGGGCAATAGATCACGGCGTAAAGGAGACTCGCTAGCGTACCCCAGCGGAGCGCAGCTTTACAGATCATCGCCCGCCTAATGCACATGTGGGTTAAGAGTCAGATCCCGTCAGATGTCCCCCCCCCCCCCCCCCCCCCCCCCCCCCCAGCCCCCCCAGCCCCCCAGCCTCCCGTTCACTGGCAGCTCCGCTCATCCCTTCCTCCCCATTAAGCTGGAATAAATGTCTGCGATCGTCCTGTTGACCCTCCACGGTGAAGCGCCAGGCTGGAGCTGCTGTGGGGATTCAGTGAGCCGCTGGAGGCAATACCGTGTTCACAACACCGCAACACAGTGTTCACAACACCACAACACCGAACCACCATAACACCGCAACACCGTACCACCACAACACCGAACCATCACAACACCGTACCACCACAACACCATACCATCCCAACACGGTACCATCACAACACTGTACCACTACAACACTGTACCATCACAACACGGTACCATCACAACAAAATACCACACAACACCATACCATCACAACAGTGTACCACCACAACATGGTACCATCACAACACCATACCATCCCAACACGGTACCACCACAACACCGTACCATCACAACACCGTACCATCACAACACCGTACCATCACAAACACCGTACCATCACAACACTGTACCATCACCCGCACCACAACACCACCACACCACAACACCGTACCACCACAACACTGTACCACCGTACCGCCACAACACCGTTCCACCACAACACCATGTCATCACAACATCGTAGCACCACACCACCGAATCAACACAACACAGTAGTACCACCACAACAACACCGTACCACCACAACAACACCGTACCACAACAACGCTGCACTTCACACTGTATCATTGCACCATTTCAACACCGCTCACATCATACCATCACACCATCACAACTCCATGCCACCGTACCATCAAACTGCTCACAGATCATGACACCATGACACCGTCACACCACCGTACAGACCATATGATAACACAGTCACACAGACTGTACATCACAGTGGTGGCTGGCCAGTGTATAAGAGTTTAATACTCAGAATATTGGATAGATTTTAGCAGCAGCTCCACTGGAGCCAACAGACAAGGCTTCAACTGGTCAGTTTAACAAAGTTCTCCTTGTTCGTGATTTCAAAATAAGAGAGCCCATACAGCTGGACTCTGCTGGTCTCCGTCCTGAAACACATCCACAGATGTTTGACAGCTGATTGTTTAGTTTCTGTGTTCCTACAACAGTTTTTACAAACAGTCGTCTGCTGATCTATTATGAGATTCTCCCTACAAACCAGTAATATTTGGTTAAAATGAAATGTTTGGTGTTTTCACAATAATTTCATGCCATCATGACAAATATATTGACTTTAAATATCTTTCAATATTTCTACTGTCAGAATGTAAAAATAAAGGTTTTATGTTTTGCCAACAAAATATAATAAGTTGATATAACTTAAAATATCGGAACTTATTTTGCCAAACTTGTTCAGATAAAACAAAATAAGGTGATATAACTTCAACACATTTTTTTCCGCAGGTTGAACTCATTTCAGGTTTTGTTAAAAGATAAAGTTGACATAATTAGTAGTTTAAAGTGCTTCTGATGCATATTGTTGTGAGCTGGCTGAAGCACAGGCTGACAGAATGAAACACATTTGAGGAATTTTCACTTTAAACGTTCAAACAGCAGATAGAAACAATGGAAGCACAGTAAACACTGATCAAATATCCTACTTGAAAAAATAAGGTAATTGTTTGCAAAATGTATGTAAATCAAGAAAGATTGGTCTCTGTTTAAAAGCTTATTTATTATGAAAACAATCATTTTTTTTTATTTTGAGCAAAGTTTTGACTTCAACATTAGATGTATTTCTATAAAAATAGTGATCTGAATTACTGTTGATTTCACAGATTAAGTTAAGTTAAATTTAATTCTCAGGTTCTTTTTTCTCAGGCTGACAGACTGACTGAATGTTTTTAGTGATGAACTTTATTTTGAAGTTTCATGTTTCAGACACAAATCTTTTTTTTTTCAATTTGACTTTGTTTTGAGTTTATTTTAGTCATCTGAATATATCTGGAGTCCCTGTAAAAGGTGGAGGGACTTGACGGATTCACTGATGAGCTCTGGTTTGTTCGGGGCTGTTTGTGGCAGATTGCATGTTCTCCACATGCAGGGACGGGTTTTAACTGATCCTAGACTCTTTAACATGACTCTGAAAAATGAGCTGGTAAATCAACGTGACCTTTACCCTCTGGTGTATTTATTTCTCATTAAAGATGGAAGCTAATCTCCACCTTCAACAGCTGCTGCAGTGAGGAGTTTGCATGTTCTTCCAGACCATGGAGGTGTTGATCAGGTGTTACTGTCTTTGTTCGCCCTGTGACTCTTTTCAACTCTCAGTTCAAGTGCGGGAAACACACTGTTGTGTCGTCGTTGACTGTGTGCAGATCAATAGATTACAGTCAGATAGATCAACATGCGTCACTGTTTCAGGAGGGAATGGTGTAAACGACCAATCCAGAGAGAAGAATGTGAATATTTAGCAGAGTCACAGAGGACAGGCTCGGTTAACTTTAAACCTGCACACACCGGCGCAGGCAGGACGGTTTATTTTTATTGTAGAAGATCTATGAGCGCCTGTCCGACCGTCTCGTGCAACTAAACTATTCTTACCGGCGGCGCTGACAGCGCTAATCCATTCTCACCGGCGGGATCACATGACACGCCCACCGTATATTATCTGCATGTCTCATTTATCATGAGACAAATGGAAAGGTGGAAGTGTTGGCTCCACTCTTACTGGGAATCATGTACCGGGAGACCCTCACACGTGTGGAGCAGGGCCATTAAAACACTGGCGTTCGCTGATGTGCAGAGGAAATCCATCAGGACGGCTGCGGGGCAGCGGGACTCCGTGCTCACTTTAAGGATAAACACTGATTAATATTAAAGACGATTCACTAAAGCAGCTGGAAAAACCCAGCACACACATTTAATGGTGATAATCATGGGAAGAGGGACTCGTGGACAGCAGCCGCGACTGCCGCGGTACGGCGAAGCGTTTAGCTCCCGTCTCAATCAGGGGGAGTCAATAGATGTCCCTAAATAGCACGACGCTTCTTTATATGCTGCGAGGAGCGCCGCGAATTAGCAGCGCCGCACAACATTACAGATTTCAATTAATTCTGATGAGCGCAGATGTTGCTGCGGTCTCACACAGGCAGCCTCATTTCTATGTAAATGGAAGCTGTTGGACCAGCAGAGGGATGCTGGGAAACTCCGACGGACAACAGCAGCTAATTTACTCAGTCCTTCCAATGAGGGCCCGTAATCCAGCGAGGTGGATGTAATCCAGCGCGGTGGATGTAATCCAGCGAGGTGGATGTAATCCAGCGCGGTGGAGGCAGTACTGAGAGAGAACGCTGAGGAAGAAGAGCCTCTGCTTCGTCCTTCCTGCCTCTCTGCTAATTGGAGGACTTCACATTCCCAGTCGGACTAAAAATAAGAGGAGCGACGCTGTGATTCACGGCAGGGACGTCCAGCGCTGCCGCTCAGCTCCTGACAGGAACCCGGCCGGGGGTCAGAGGGCGCGCGACCCCGCTCACCCAAACAGGATATGTTTAAAGAAGGATGAGGGCTCCTTTAAAGCTGCTCCGCTCGCTCTCTCCACCTCCAAAACGTGGCAGAGGACTCATTTTTCTTGCCCTCCGCTCGGCGGATGTGTGGGAACCGAGGCTGCGGCGATGACAGCCGAGGTGCCGTCGAGCACCTCCACGGAGTCGCACCATTGTTCACCGTGATAGATGGCTGCGATGCTGTGACCTCCTCCGACCAGCCTTCCTCCTCCAGCCTCCAGCCAGCCTTCCTTCAGACACTTTGATGTGTGAACGTGAGAAAACAAACGAGCAGAGTCTCAGAGGGGGGCGTTGGTGGAACAACTTTCAAAATAAAAGCCCCAAGAAGCAGATAATCAAGCTCCTGACTCTGCATGAAACCTCTTCAATGATGCTGACTGATCATCTTGTGTGTCAGTTCGACTCCTCCACCTGGCTCATGGGTTCGGGGAAGCCGCCGTGTGTCGGTCCAGCTCCTCCACTGAGATTCGCCCCGACAGGTGTGGAGGTCGCCGCCGAGGTCACAGCTTTCACATTTGGCTTGCTAAAGACTGGCGACAAGAAACCTGCGGCCAGGAAAGAATCCCAGATCCTAAAAGCCGTGATTTATCACCTCTGCCAGGATCCTGCCAGCAGCGCATGAAAAACAGCCAGGAAGGTGAGGCAACAGCGGCTCATGTCAACGTTTTAATCCCAGTGTGTCCACAGGCTGTCCTGCTGCCCGGAGCCTGAAGACGACACAAAGACACCAGGAAAAACAACAGAACTCAGCATTACAGGTGCTGTTGTTTCGCCTGACATGGCGCTCTGGACACAACAAATATTTGAGTTTATAAAAGATATAAATCAGTTTCATAGTGTGATGAAGAGAAATCAGTATGAAACTGAAGTAACCATTAAAATACAGATGAGCGTTCTCATCAAATGGTAACTTTGAATGGTTAGATCAGGTTTGAAATGTTTCATCTGAAGTTGAGTTGACTGTAATCAGATGTGAAGAACCTGAGTACAGTCTTCCAGCTGATGGAGCAGTGGGACGCAGGGTGACCACGCTCTCCAAAATCAAACACGAATATCCCACAAAACGACGCCATGCCCCCTCATCTCAAAGCCAAAGAGACAGATCAAAAAAGAGAGGAAGAGTTTTGAATGTCTCCTCTGGAGGACCTGGTCCAGGTTCCTCTGCTCTGCCTCTCTGGCTCGCTGCAGCAGCTCCTCTACTGCTTGAAGCTGTCCTTCAGCCACGCCTCCTCCTGCAGCCCAGCTTCCAGAGCTTTGTTTCTGCCCCTCAAGTCATCATTTTTCTGTTTAAGCTGAAATGAAAACAGCGAAAATGGTCATTGAGGGACTGTCTAAACGGCTCTCGGTCACCTGGAACTCATGGTTCTGAACCAGTTCATGTCCAAACCACATAACAGAGCTGAGGCTGATGGAATGTTGTAAATAAAATGGGTCTGTACCTTGATGAGCCGGGCCTGATTCAGAGCCAGCTTCTCCAGCCGGTGCTGCTCTTTGAGAGAAGCCACCTCTGCTGCTGCCTTCTCCTCTCCAAGCCTCCAGCGGTGCTTCCAGTCGGCCACAGTCTCCTGGCTGTCCTGGGCGGCCTGGAGCTTTCTGGAGAGCGCCTCCTTCTGGGCTCTCAGCTGGGCCACCTGCTCCTCATGCTGTCTGATCAGAGCCGCCTCCTTCTCAGCAGTCCTCTCCTTCATCGCCTCCCTCCTTTCATTTTAAATGGTAGACAACCATTATTATTATTTTTACCAGCAAGATGGTCGTGTATAGTCACATACAGCATGCTTACCACTTTGAAAGGTAAACGATGTATTTCATGTAGTACATGATGTGTGACTATGAATAATGTTACTCCATAATATACTTCCTTTAAAAAAAAAACTTCTTTATAATAAAAAAAAAACAAAAAAACAAGCCTCTAGCCCAAAAATGGGTTGCTCTCTTAAAAACAACCCAAAAAATGGTGCATAACCTTGAAACCCCAGAAGTTGGGTTAAAATAATAGACCAATAACCCAGCAGATGGGTTACTCTTTATAAAAATAACCCACACACTCAACCCAACACTAACAATTCATAAACTGCCGAACAACCCAAACTAATCCAGTGTTTTAGTGTGTATGGGCCACTCTCCTCCGCAGACCCAGCTTAGTGGGAAAGACTATATAGATCAAGAGGGATGAGCTGCATCATCCAAAATACCTTTGCAATGTGGAATGAGATTGTTAAAAGATGTAAATTGGAAGAAGAAAAAAACTTCTCCAGACTCCCAGATTTAAAGCCGCTCAGTCAGATATCACATCTGCAAGATGGACAGCTGGATATTCAGAGAGTGTTGGACACAGTGAGGGCTCATGGATGCCATTTACTCCGATATTCTGGACATGTTCAAGGCTGCAGTCATTCTGGGACAGTCTGCCTGACAATACTCTTCAACAAAAGATATATTATGACACTTGAATGAAAAATGGCAATTGCACAGAACTGGCCCTGATTCTGGTTCCGGTCCTGGTCCTGGTCCTGGTCCTGGTCCCGGTCCATATGAATGAACATGGTTTCCACTTGACCCGTTGTGTTCTAAACAGGCTGCAGTAGAATCAACAGTAGAAACTGTTTCAGTTTACTTTTCATGCTGAGCATGTTTTTTAATTCCATTATTATTTGGGACAGAATGTGGTTCTGGTTTTGGTCCAGGATGGTCTGCAAATCCAGTCAGATATCAAGCCTGGACCACTTAGCTGAGGAGGAGGTCCTGAGAACCATAAAGGGACCGCTTTAGAGTCGGTGTAGCACGTCTGCAGACACACACGGAGCACAGTCTTTGTCAGCGACTGTTATCAGGTCAGTTTCTGAAAGGATCAAACTTTAACCAGCAGCCGACTCTGAAAGATGCATTTCCACTCTGAACACACACCGTCTGGACGCCTTCAGCCCCCTGCAGCCATTCAGCGTCAACATGGCGCGTGCGTGTGTGTGTGTGTGTGTGTGCACCACAGCGAACAGTCCAATAACTCGGAGCTGTCGCCGGGGAGCCCCTCCCCCCCCGCCTCGGCCCCCGTCCCCAAAACGCCGGCATACGGCTGTCATCGCCCAAAACAAGATGTCGTGTCACGGCAGGAAAATTACACAATAACGAGCCCCACTTGAGATTAGGCTAATGAGAAAATCAAAACACAATTTAATTCTTGTCAGCGTCTTTAAATTACCTCTCGTAGCCGCATGCTGATGAAGGGAAGTCTGCCATTCAGCCTGCTGCCCACCACAAATAACCCCTGGGCATTTCGGGGCCGCCGCCCCCCCCGTTCCCCACCGTTCCCCCCCGTCCCCCCGCCGCCACGCTGCCTTCTTTATTACAGTGAATATTAAATGCAAATGTGCAGAGAAACAGAAACATGGCTGTGCAGGAGTGAGAATGAGCTCAGCTGTATCAGGTTCCTCTGACTGACTTCATGAACATCGGCGTTGATGAGTTTCCACCTTTATTAATTAGTGCTGTCACTTTTAATCACGATTAATCGATGGAGGAATGTCACAATTATTTTTATTTATTTTTTTAAATTGCGATAAATCGCAAATGCCTCAAAGAAAACAAATAGAGGATAAAAGTCATTTACTGTCGTTGGATGTTGTTGTTGTTTCACGTCGGCGCATTACAGGTGAATTATGAGGATAAATCATGATTGATGAGATTAAAGCCGACAGCACTAATATTCATCAATATCTCTCTTTAATGCACTATCGGTGGTTTCTCCTGCTGCTGCAGTCCGCTGGACTCAGCTGTACGTCTGCAAGCAGAGGGACTGCAGGGAAAACGTCTCCGTCCAGCTGAACGTCAAGTCCCCTCTCATCATGGAACGATTTCTCACCTCACTTTGATCCGGAAACAGCTCATCTACTTCCTGTCTGCTGACAGGAACATGGTAGAAAGCATCACTTAGCAAAGAGAGGAGGACAGAGAAGAGCTCTGTGATAATCTGATTTCATAGTTTAAACAATAATCTGATTTCATTGATAAAATTGTTTCAAGTTGAGAACTGACTCTCACGTTTCCTTCTCAGACTTGTCTTTGCCTTTAAAAAGTCTTCATTTTAGTAACGAATAGTAGAAAAATGTCTGAATATATACCACGTATTAGCTCATTAAAGTCCTTTTCCTGTTTTGGTGGGGCAGTGGTTAGCACTCCTGCCTCACAGTGGGATGTTCATGGGTCCAAACCCCGGCCAGTGTGCTGGTTTCCTTTTCCCAGGAGAAAAAAGACGCTTAGAAACATTTGATCATGTTGGATTAAATCATCCAGACTGTATCTGAAACAGCTTTAGTTATAACTTTAAAAACTTAGTTGTCTCTGAAACAGTGATATGAACTGATAATCAATACTGTGTTTGAATAACCCCCCCCCATCTCCCCCCCCACCCGGAGCATCTGCCCCTTGCTTCCTGTTCCGATGTCAGGATGGTAATTAACTGGCAAAATAAAAGCTACAACATGTCAAGATATGGAAGCTTCACTATTCCCCAACAACCTGCAAGCATATGGCACCAAATGTTCCCCTTCCCTAATAGCCCCAGAGAGCGAGGTGGAGGCGGGGGGGGGGGGGGGGGGGGGGGGTATCAGAGGAGAGCCGTCAGTTCATCCTGCCAGCGTGAGGAGTTCAGGGGCTCCTGAGCGCTCGGAGCTGTGCCACGTGCACAAATTAATGACGAACCGAAAGACAAAACAGAACACAGGTCTGCCTGAAGTGTGCTGGAGCGCTGCCTTGCTCAAGGACATGGCAGCAGAGTGGAGCATCTGCTGCGGGCTTTCCACCGGACGCCTCTGAACGATTCCTCGCTGATCCTCTGTTTTTAAACACGCAGCAGCTTCATGTTGGACGGAACATTCTTTAGTTCACTGCAGCTTTAAAAGATCAATTAAAGGACTGATGATTGAATTTATTTCCTGACATGACAGGGTGAGAAATGAAATCCTGATTTTACATTTAGTGAAGAGTGTTTGTTTCTTCTTGGTCATATTTATTCATATTTCTGCTCACATTCAACTAAAATACAAACTTCAGGACAGAACTTAACTGTTTTACTAATCAACTCTGATTCAGGCTGAGATAAAGAGGATCTTTCTGGACTTCCTGGAGGAAACGGCCTTCCACACACACACACCACACACACACACACACACCACACACACACACACACACACTGCAGCAGGGCTGTGGTTCCAGCAGTGAGCAGCCGAGCGGTGAGCGCCGTTTCCCCCTCTTTCGTTGCTCCGCCGCTCTCGCCGCCATATGGCTCACGGACGCTCTCCCCATTTCTCAGATAACTTCTGAAGCGAGAGGACGGGCCGGAGCCGGCAGCTCGCTCGCTGGATCCCTGCTGCTCCACCTTCCTCCAGCAGCAACCGCCCGATCCAGGCCCACACACACCTGAGAGCCGGAGCTCCAGCCCAGGCCGGACGGCTTCCTCCACACTGGACCTTCAGCCGGAGCACATCTGGCTCTGTTCCATGAGGAACACTGAGTTTGTTCATCTGATCAATAAATGTGGATTTAAAGTGATAAGGTCCTTGTTGATGTAGTGTTTGCTCCACAGCTCCTCCACGTCTCAGCCCCTCCCTCCACCCTTTGTGCTCCGCCGGCTCCGCCCTCCTGAGTCCTCTGGAGCTCCGCCTCCAGACCTCACACCTCCCTCCTGACGGCCTGATGCTGGAAACACATGACAGCAGCGCCGAACAACCGGCTCCAGATGACAGATGACACAGTGTGTGTGTGTGTGTGTGTGTGTGTGTGTGTGTGTGTGTGTGTGTGTGTGTGTGTGTGTGTGTGCAGAGACCGTTCATGAACATGTTATCTTCATAATAGCCCCCCTTTCCCTCTGCACACACACACACACACACACACACACACACACACACACACACACACACACACACACACACACACACACACACACACACACACACACACACACATGTGTTCCTCCCAGGCATCATCCCAT